>NW_027187314.1:9216978-9338313 GCF_028583685.1 Petaurus breviceps papuanus
GGAGGGAAGTTGGAAGCACACACTTTTGAAAAGGGACAAGATCAAAGTAGAGAATAGAAAAAGTGGGGGTGGGATAGGATAGAGGGAAATACAGTCTTTCAAAATATATCCACTATGGAAACGTTTTGCATAGCTACACATGTACAACCTATATTGAATTGCTTATCTTCCCAGTAAGGGTGGGTGACAAGTGAGGAAGGGAATGAATCTGAAATTTAAAGTTTTAAAATCAAATGTTAAAAACATATGTATATATGTGTGTATGCATGTGTATAATTATTATTTTACATGTAACTGGGAAATAAGATATACAGGCACTGGGGCATAGAGATCCACCATGTCCTACTGGAAAGTTGGAGGGTGGATGGGGGAAGATATGTGAGAGAGCAGATTGGGGGAGGGGATATTTAGTGGGATTGTTGTTTTGGGGTGGTGGGTAGGGGAAAATGGGGAGAAAATTTATAACTCAAAATCTTGTGGAAATGTATGATGTAAACAAAAATATAAAAAAGGGAGAAAAATAAATAGGCATACACACTTATATTCCTTTAAAAATTACTTTCTCTCTATCCCAAAATATATAAACTGTTCTTTCATTGTTTTCATATTTATCTATTATTTCTATGCCTTGTTCTATGACCTATTCATTATTCAGGTTGTTAATTATTTTCTTTGGGTCAGTATCTTTAAAAAAACTTCATATTGATTGTTTTTATTCCATTATGGCCTCTAAAGGATAGTTCTTCTTTATGAAATACATTCATTATTTCTTTATGAGTATGATCAGTTTTTGTGATGGCATAACATTATTTGAATTTTTTTTAATATTCCCATTCAAGTAACATGAGTCTTTCAAAACATTTTCCAAGAATTTATATAACTCTGTTTTCTTCTTTTTTGAATCTTTCTTTTAGATGAACTCAGTTTTGAAAGAACACCAAAGTTTCTTACAGTTGTTCACTTACTACTTATATCTTTTCCAAATTCATTTTGTTTTTCCTTTAAGAACATAAGTGTTATGTTTTCTGAGGAATATATATTTGTAGCAGCAACCACACTGGCATACACAGGATGGCTGTTCCCATAGATTCTTAGATTTGCTTTCCAAGGAAAGATAGCTATTTAAGGGGACAACAATCTTTTTAAAATTGCATTCACTAGTTCAGGGGAAAAATCAGCACCCTGAACTTCAGAGAAAATACAGCAGAGAAAGAAAGACCAACAGATAGGGCTCTGACAACTTGAATCAAAATAATATTGCTATATACTTTATATACATCCCAGAGTCAAGAGTGCCTTTACATCTGAGCAGGCAGGGAGCTCTGAATATATGGCCACTCAGAATCTTGACCAGGGAATCACAAGATCCTTCTCATAAGTGAGCTCTCAAAGCAAAATACCAACTCAGAGTATATGTACATTTCTCAGAGTCACAAGGCATCACAACCCTCATGACTCAGTGCTTAATTAGAAATTAGCAAAGGTGTGAAAGCCTTCCTACAAACAAGCTTCCCCTAAGCAAGCATTCTTTAATGGGCTCCACATGAGACCTATTAATGAGCTGGAAAGATCTTACATCCCATTAACATTACAATATTTAATAATGGTATTGTTTTATTGTCTATGGTGTCTTTAAATATATCGCTGTCTTCCTGTTAATTTTCCTTAATGCTTTGAATTTTTAGTATTGCCTTACTTAAAGTCCTAATTGTAATTTCTGCTTTTAATGGCTCATCTGAAGCATAATGAATCTTATTCTAACCTTTTATCTTTTATATGTCATATATATTACACATGCAAATATACATATACATATATGTGTGCATCTTATAAATATGTGTGTACATATGCATATATACATACACATTAAGAAAGGACTTCCCTCTTCCTGTGCAAATCACAAGCCCTCCACTGGTGGAGGGTTTTTGTTTTTTGTTTCTCTCCCTAAATCTTCCATGAAAAATTTATCTAGCATGCTAGAAGCCTCAGTATGGATCTGTTAAAATTTCCTGGGTACCAGGGCTATCTATATTGTGTAACCTGGTTTGCTTTGAGAATGGCCCACACCTTCTTTTTTTTTTTTTTAACACAGCACAGAGGTCTGGGTGGTATCCTTACCACCACTCCTCACACTGAAGTCACCTATGGCAACATATCGCTTCGCAAATTGTATCTCTCTGTAGGCTTTGAGTCCCCTGCACATGAGCTACACATAGCAATGATACACAACAGTGTGCACCATGAGCAGCAATGAGCCATCTCACTAGGGTGAAGCTGTTTCCTTGTAGTGGGGGAGCAGGGTTTAATCTAGCCCTGGGGCACTTTAGATTTGCATGACTTTTAGCGACCAGCAGAGAGCAGCAAAGTACTGAGGTGAGGCAGCAGGACTGGGTCAAGTTGGCTGCACAATTGAGAAAGTAAGTAGGATTCCATGAACATACAAGCATCTCTGGAGGCATGGGCTTATACGAGGAAAGAGAACTGGATTTAGAATAGAAGAAGTTCATTTTGAGACCTGATTTTCATAAAGTGCAGATCTTAACATGTCATCCTACTCAATAAACTCCAATGCTCCCTATCACCTCTATGATTCAAAGCTCTATTTAGCATTTAAAGGTCTTTACAACCTGCCCTAATCCTATATTTTCCAAGCTTATTACCCATGATTTCCCTCTGGTATAATCAAACTGGCCTTTTTGTTATTTCTCATACATAATTTGTCTCTCATCTCTGTGCTTTATGCTGGCTATCTCCTTTGCCTAAAATACATTCCCACCTCACCTCCCATCTTTGAATCAATTGTTTCCTTCAATTGTAGGTCAGTAAACATTTAAGTGCCTACTATGTGCTAGACTTTGTTCTAAGTGATTAAAGATTCAACTCAAATGTCATCTGGATTTTAATCCCTTCACCCCCATCTGGTAGTGTTGTCTCATCAAGATTATCTCATATTTGTTTTGTATTAAGAAAAATCATAATTTTACCATTATATTAATCACCAGTTGTCAAGTTAGGGTTCAGTTTTTTTCTCCTTTTATTTCCTCATTTAGGGCCTCCCCCCTTTAGAAGGTCAGTCAGTATCTGAAAGAAATGACTGATTGATGAGAGTGCCCTAACCCTAGGGGAACATGCTACTCCATCTTGGGTTGGACCTACTAGGAGACCTTAGTTCTATTTAGAGCATAAACAGAATCCGTCTAAGTGAATTCTTTCCCTGAGAAAATGAGCTCCTATCCTTATAACCCTCCATTAGAATATGTGTGACCCAGCTTAGGCCAAGGAGAAAACCAATCAGTAGTCTGGGTCCTAGCCTACCTCCACATTAAATGTTCATCAGGTAGCACTGATTTTCACTTGCCAGGGGCATCCACTTTTGCAAAAGTTTTTAAAGCATTTACTGTCTCCATTGGCAAGGGTTGGGGAGGGTCTTGGTTTTCTGAAAGAAACAATTAACTATCAATTTATTGATTATCAGCTAGCCTAATAAAATTGATTATTAATTAACTAGAAACTCTGTTTCTTGGGGTTTTCATTTGTCACAGTATACATATATACACACACATATGAACATTTATTCACACATATAGAGCCACATATATAAAATATTTAGACATATATACATGCATGTATGTATATATAATGTGACAAATTAATATGCTTGTGTGTGTGTCTGTGTGTGTGTATTTACATGGATCATCTGTTAGGACTCTTTCACTTTCATCTCTGTGCCAGTAGCTTGTAGCACTATGTCTAACCCATGAGGAGTCAGGGTCAGGGACTACATCTGTGATTCTACAGATGTAAGGAATTCCTGAGCTAGGAAATGTCTACTAATGGAACTTAGAATCTTCTCAGCAAGTGATAGTCTTAGAGACTTAGCTAGGGACAAGAGATGAGGCAGCCTGCAGAGGGTCTCATGGACCACAAGCACCAGAGTCCAAACTAGAACTCGAGTTTTCCTGACTTTGAAGCCATGTTTTTTGCCATATATCTCTCAGTGCACATGAAGGGTCCTTAATAAATGTTCATTGATTAATTGACTGGCCCAATTTTATTAACTCTGTGACACTGACCAAGTGGTTTAGCTTTTCCAAATGTGGGTTTCTCCATCTATTAAAATACATAACAGTACTTACACAATCTATATCAAGGGTCATTTTAAGGCAAGTGTTATATAAATATGTGCTACTAAATAACTGAGGAGTCAAAGGGGGGTGTAGGAGAAGGGAAAACAAAGCATTAAACTTTAGTCTCAAGATTGCACATGGTCATGACAAAAATGGGGCTAGAGGGCACGGCGACAACTAAAGAAGATTTCCGATGAATTATGGTGTCTGAACCAACTGGCCAACTGACTAAGCCAAGCAGACAAATTCAATGACTAGAGAATAAGACATCTTTAGATTTAGAAATGTAGGGGATCTTAGAAATCATATGAGCCAGGCCCTCCCTGACCCATTTTATAGTTTAGAAGACTAAGGCCCAAAGAGGAAACATGACTTTGATGTTGCTAGTAAGTGGCAGTACTCTTTCCTGTGCAAAGACGTAATCATGTCATTCCTCTGCTCAAAAGTCATTAGTCTCTCCCCATTACCAGCTAAGTAATGTGCAAACTTCTTTGCTTAATAATCAGGGAGGGGGGAAGAGAAGGACAGAGGAATAGAATTTGGAACTCAAAAATTTTTTTAATGTTAAAAATTGTTTTAGAATGTAACTGTGGAAAAAATATGTGTAGATGTACATATATATATATATATATACACACATATATATCCTTTGTAATATACATGCTATGTAATATACACTTTTGGTGTCCACCTATCACCCAGCTCTCACCTGTGGCTCCAAGAAGCTGTAGCAGGAACAGTGGCCACACCCCAGTAAAACCATCTTAGCAGATAGGCTAAAAGTTATAATAGATGGAGCTACCATGTATTTACTTGGAAGTAGGAGAGCGAAACTCAAGAGAGTGCTCATTTTGGAAATGTATCCATAGAGAAGGGATAGTTAAAGCCAATGGAGTGAACGAGTTGATGAAGAAAATTGTTTACTCCCAAGTAATAATTTAATCATTGGAGAAGATCAGACTCTGTACTTCTGTTTTAAATTACTGGCTTTTCTATTACTTTTGTATATAAAAGTATTTTAATCATGAGATAAGCTATACATTTAAATAATATAACTACAACAAACTTTAATGTGGAAAAATATATAACGACTGCAGGATATAAAGTGTTCATAAAATGGGTGCCTAAGTACAATCATATTCTTTTTTCAATGCAGTACTTTATAACTTAAATAGAAGTAAACATTCTGATGAAATAACATCTGAAGCAACAGAGCATAAAATTAATATGCGTCAAATGGCAAGAAGGAACTGATAAGTTGATACAGTGTTCCATAAAGTTTTCATGCATAATTTAAATAAAGCTGTTCAGCAATTCATGGGTCTAACAAGTGAGGTGCCTTTTACAGCTAAATTATGAAGTATATTTGTTTAGAAGGTAATATGCTTTTTGCCACTGAAAAGTTTAACTAATTCCACTATTAAGTGATTGATAGAAGCTTCCACCTCATTGTGGCTGGCACTCCTTGTTCTGTTGCTATGGAAATCATTTATGTTCTATGACATATAGGCAATGAGTCTATTTTCTTGTTTCTTTACCATAGGTTGGCAATGCACATTTTTTGAACAATTTATCAGAAGGTTCTAACTATAGTAATGAATCTAAAAGAATAAAGAATCTGGGTGTGTAATACTGGATTGAACTAGAAATCTTTGAAATTCCTTTCAACTCTAAGATTGTGTGATACTCAAGACCAACATTAAATGCAAAAATGAAAGCACTTTGGCACTACTTTCAGAAATTACATATGATTTAACACTGTGGACTGGTCAAAGTATAGCCAAATTAATTTCTTACATTTATTTCTGCCGTCTTTCAGTAATCTGACCCAATGCCTCAGAAGTATATAGTTTCCTAAGGCTTCCTGATATATCAAGAGTGTTCAATAAAAATATCTCATATTAGGTAATGGTGATTGTTAACATAATTTTTTCCTACTGCTGGCTCAGGTCTGTCAGTAGGGTTGGTAGGCTCTACCTATATTTGCAGGTATATAGGTATTCATGGTATGGAAGAGAAAGCTAGAATGACAGAAATGGGAGCAGGGACAAAAAGGTAGCAATAGAAAATGAATGGAAAGACAAAAAGAATGAGATTGCAAATGGCTTAGATGTTCGAATAAGGATTTTGAATTGTATCCTGGAACAATAGAGAGCTATTGAATATTCTTTAGTAGTAATGTTACAAGATCAGAACTGTGCTTTTAGAGTATCCATTTGTCAGATGTTCAGAGAGGGGAGAGACAAAAGCTAGGGACACTAATCATGAGGATCTTGCAACAGATTAGTCAAGAGGTGATAAGGACCAGAACCAGGCTAAGAAGCCGAGTGAGTAAAGATTATGGAATGACACAAGGAATGTTTTAGGGATTTGATGGACAAGATGGCAACAGATTGGATATTGATGTTGTGTTTATCATTCATTCTCAAAGAGGATCATGATATCAAGGAGATGATAATATAACTTGCAATTGACTTTGATTTGAGTGAGGGAAGGCTGTGCAAGGTCACCAGTCTCACTTTCTCCTCCAGAGTCATCTGGGTCCAGTGGCCAGATATTCATCAGGATGACTGGAGATGGCCCAGGATGCAATGGGAGACCCTGGACCTTTTAAGCTAAGGTCTTTTCAGCTTTTCACTTTGAGTGCAGTAATGCCCATTCAGTGAATAGGCCTCTTTAAGAAGTGAGTCAAGGGATGGCCCCTTTAATTAAAAAAATATCAAACTGGGAGGGGAATACCCTCAGGGTTCCTTGCCGAAAGAGAAACAGTTACTACCATGTTTCCCCGATAATAAGACCTATCCCGAAAATAAGCCCTCCCCTTACTGTGTAAGATTCCTCTAAAATAAGCCCTATTGAGATTACTACTGTAGTGAAGGTGATCCCCTGCGCTACACGCTACATTACGGTACCTTCTGTATGCACCATTCCCCCCCCCCCTGTGAAACGCATGCCGCGCTACGAGCTGCATCCAATCAGAGCTGCAGCAGTGAGCACGTCATCCTGTTCTTCCCCAGTGATTTGCTTATTGAATAAAGGTACATTTTTTTGTTCACATTTACCTGTTTATTAAAATTGCTGTCAATGTTCATTAAAATAAGCCCTCCCCTGAAAATAAGCCCTCTGGTGTTTTTCTGTCCAAAAAACTTAATAAGACAGTATCTTATTATCGGGGAAACACGGTATTTACATTCACCCTGAACCAGGAGGGCCCCTCAAAAAACATTAGGAGTTGCTTGGGCAGGGACCTGTTGTTGTCCAATCTATTAGCCCTAGAGTGCATTGGGTTTAAGGGGTGGTCTTTGAGGAAAAAATTTAGCCAGTAAACTCAAGCTAACTAGGCAGCTTTCTGCCACTGAAATTAACCTTCCTTGGGAGAGGGAGAAAGAAAGGGAACTAGAGGTAAAGAGGAGTCATGAGGGTTGTAAACTTAAGTAACTAGACTATTGATGATGCCATCTAGAAAAGAAAAAAACATGTTTGGAGAAGAGAATACTATGGTGGAAAATACAATCAGTTCTATTTTGAACATGCTGAGTTTGGGACAGAATACATCCAGGTAAATATTTCCATCAGACATTTAATAATGTGGGACCGGAGTTAAAGAGAGAGATTAGAGCTAAGCTATAGAGAGATTTAAGAGTAATATACATAGAATTGATTGTTGAATCCATAGATGGCAATGAGAAGACTCAGTGAGAAAATGTATAAAGGGAATGGAAACACAGACAAAAGCTTGCAAGACGCCACTAGATAGCCTGACCTTAATTTCCATGATCTTTCCACTCTAACACACTGTCTTACCATTGCACTGCTTAACTCAGAACCTCGGGTGAGCATAGGACCATACATCTAGAGTTGTCTAGAGTTCAAAGTACATCTAGATCAGGCCACTCCTTTAACAGATGAAGAATCCAAGGCTCAGGGAGATTGAGTGACTTGTCACACAGGTCATATGTGCAGTAAATATCAGAGATGGGATTTTAATTCATGTTCTCTGACCCTAGTGGCAATGATCTTGTTACCGTCCCATACTGGGATGAAAAATAAGGGCATGAAAGCAAGTTTAAGTTTCTTGAAATGGGATGAGGAGTCAATTTTCTGGCAATTTCTGCTTCTTACATCATGGATTACCTCCAAAAAGTGTTGTCAATTAAGTGCAAAGTCCCATATTGAGTGGGGAGAAAATGAGTTATGCCTTTTAGCACTTCTAACATGCAAATATATTTCTTCAGGAGGACAGCTTTGCATAATTTATGCATTCTGTAAGTATATACATATTTTGCTTAATGTATAGGCTTTCTCTGTTGTGACTTTTCCAAATGTTGAGCTCCCTACATTTTGTTTTATTCTGCAAATTTTTAGTGCAGCCTTTCTCAAAGAAAAATAAATAAATTTCATGATTTAGGTAGTACTGGCATTTTCTAGGAAATTTCAACTTGAAAAAATGTAGACAAAATTGTTATTTTGAACAGCATTACTTAGTCTGGTCTAATGTTATCTGTCAGGTCTCATATAGAACTGATTTGTGGGCACTTACATATCTCAGGCACTTTAAAGTCATCAAATAGTAATGTTTGGCAGGAATCAGTTGTGATAAAATTCTGTTTTGCCATCTAACTGAGTGCAAGGGGGAGGAGGGATAAAAAAAATTGGAATCTAACGAGTACTGAATTCATCAATGCATTTGAAGAGAGAAAATGTCTTTAGTCAAAAATAGAAAATTACACTAGAAGATTGCTTCCTGAATTCCTTTGTTAGAAATGATCCAGGTGGAGCCAAGATGGAGGAAAGGAAGCAGTAACTTTTCTAAGCTCCTCCGTGAATCCCGTCACTAAACTTTAAAAAGTGAATCTGAACAGATTTTGGAGTGTCAGAATACACTGGGAGACAGAGCATGACAGAATCCAGCTCAGGAAAATGCCCACGTGGGTCTGGGCAGGGGGAGTGTAGAGCACATCGAGGCTGCAGCAGCTTGGACAAGAGTACAGACTACAGCAGAGAGACAAGGAGCCCCAGCCAGCAGACTCATCACCCCAAGGGCGATTCACAGCTGTCTCACCAGCTGGACCGGAGGATCCATTGGAGCCAGGTAAGAGAGGGCTCGGGGCTCCTAGCAGAGACATCAGCTTCTCCTGGAACTATCAGCCCCCAGCCTGGAAGTTTAGAAATTGCCTGCCTGACTTTCCAGAGGCTAGGATGACAAAGTAAACTCTGGCTGCTCAGATTGCCCCTCCCTGACAGAGAAAATCCAGAGATAAGTGTCCCACCCAGAGTGAAATCCTGAGATAGTGTAAATAGCCTTGGGCTTGGGAGTCATTGAGAAGGGTGTAACTGAGGCAACAAGGAGTCTGAAGAGAAGAGGGGGAGGGGTCCCAACAAGCCCTACCTCACCAGACCAACAAAAGCCTGGCTGAGCAGTAGCCCAGGGGAATAGAGGCAGAAATCTGAAGTGGCCAGACCACCCCTCCTCCACAGAGTACTCAGTGAGCATCAGCATAACCCAAGCGAAGCACTGAGAGTCCTGGCCTTGGCCTCAATCTAGACACCCAGTGGCTACGGGCACAAAGTCAACAACCAGGCATCTAGCACCCAGCCTGAAAAATTAAGAAACAGGAAGTTACAATGGGAAGGAAGGAAGCTGAGAAGGAGAAGGGGAAGGCAAGAAAATCGATTAGAGCTTATTATAGCAAGCAAGAGCAACCAAATACAGAGGACAACATGGACTCTATACTCACACCTGAGAACACAGAAGGAAATATGAACTGGTCTCCAGCCCAAAAGGCACTCTTGGAGGAGCTCAAGAAAGTTTTTAAAGGCCAAATTAGGGAGGCAGAAGACAAATTTAAATCTACAGTGACCATATTGGAAAAAAAGTCTCACTGAAGAAAACAAATCCTTAAAAAGTAAAATTAGTGAAGTAATTGGAGAAAATACCTCCCTAAAAAAGGACCTTCAAAAACTAACTGAAGAGAATAATTCACTAAAAATTAGAATCAGTCAAAGTGAAGCTAAGGTCTCTATAATGCACCAAGAGTCAATCAAACAAAACATGAAGATGGAAAAATTGGAAGAAAGTGTAAAATATCTCACTGGAAAAACAACTGACCTAGAGAACAGAACCAGGAGATAGAGCTTAAGAATTGTTGGTCTACTAGAAAGCCATGATGAAAAAAACAGCCTGGACAAAATCCTCCAAGAGATTGTCAAAGAAAACTGTCCTGAAGTCCTGGAATCAGAAGATAAAATAGTTATCAAAAGAATTCACCGGACTCCTCCTGAAAGAGATCTCAAATTGAAAACTCCCAAGAAATATAGTAGTCAAATTCCAGAATTACAAGATTAAGGAGAAAATACTGCAAGCAGCCAAAAAGAAACAATTCAAATATCATGAAACTAAAGTCAGGATCACACAGGACCTAGCAGCTTCTACATTAAAAGATCGGAGGGATTGGAATTTGATATTTCGTAGGGCAAAAGAGCTAGGACTACAACCAAGTATTAACTACCCAGCAAAACCGAGCATAATCTTTCAGGCAAGGAGATGGTCATTTAATAAAATAAAGGACTTCCAGACTTTCCTGATGAAAAAGCCAGAGCTCAATGGAAAATTTGATCTCCAATTACAAGACTCAAGAAAACATAAAAAGGTAAACGAGGAAAATACACACTCACACATACACACATGCACACACCCACACATGCACATAACTTGGGATGCAATAAGAGAAAAATATTCACATCCCTATATGAGAAGCTGATAACTGTCAATACTGAAATTTATATGATTATCATGACCTTTAAAAGGGTTATACATAGATAGAGGGTGTGGGTATAAATGAACTAATCTGATGATAAAAAAAAAAAGAAATGATGCAGGTTAATTGTTCATTCTAAAATTGTTGCTCCATGGATTTTGCTTTTTTAATGATAATTCTGTCTTTTTGCATTTTCTCCAAATTGTGTGGCAAATAGCCAGGACCCTCACTCCCCAGAGTTACTTCAAAATCATGTAGTAAATTGTATTTGTTAGCTGGATGCTGTTTTGATGGGAATCCTTGGCAATGCTGATACAAAATGCATAATGAAACATGAAGAATTGCATGGTGTCAGGCTTTTCCCTGTCAGACTATTATGACCCTTGGAAAATTTAAATATGAATCAATAATACTAAGAGCAAAGTAGAATAAAGGGATGAATATTCCCCCCAACTCAGGAGAAAATACAGTTTACTATTTCTTTCATCCATTAGATATTCATCTTAAAGTATGTTTAGAAAAGCTTTGTGCTGATTTCATTTTATATGTTGAAAGTAGAATTCAATGTCTAAAAAATCTAAATGTAATTTATCCATAATTGGAAGTAGACAGATCAGAGATGGAGGTCTTGTTTCAATATCTAGTCCAGTCTCCTCATTTTACAGATGAGAAAACTGCTTCCTAGGGAAGTTTGGTGATTTGCCCAAGGTTAACACATTATCATTGTCAAAATTGATATTTCAGCCTAGGTCCTTTGACTTTAGAGTCTGTATTCTTACTGATTCATACCATAACATTTCCAGAAGTCAACTCGTAGAATGAAAATCAGCATTCCTTTCAAAATTCAAAGATAGAGGGCTGGGCTTTGAGTCAGAAAGACACAGATTCAAGTCACGCTTCTGACCCAGCATCCCCAGATAACTCACTAAAACTGTAAGTTATAGAGAAGGAGACAATCTGCATTTGTGAAGAGTTTATACACAGGGAGTTCTCCATATCAATAAAACAACAGATCCAAATACTACTTCCTTGCCCCCCCAACTAAAAAAATTTGTATAACTTTTTGATAGGAAACATGTCACACGCTATCTTTTTACTTGAATTAGTATTTTGGCCATGCAATAAAATGAAAAGTGTCTATTACTGTTATAATGTATTTGCCATCTATGTAATTCAGTTTGAAATGACAAAAGGAAATGTGAGCAGTACCAGAATTTTCCAGATATGTGACTCAATTCACCACTTCTGGCTAGCAGAATGTCTTGCACATAGTAGATACTTTAAAAATGTTTATTAGGTCATACTGAATTGGGGTTTCCTACTGGTCATGCTTTTCTTTTCCTCAATATAAATAAAAATGTTTCTAAAATCAATTTTTTAGAATCCAGAATCCAATTTTCTATAGAATTAATGTTATAGATCATGATTATAAAATAAGCTATTCCCCCAAAGTCTCAAATTATAGTCTCAGGGCTAGAAGAAATCTGATTCAGGTCCACTCCCTAAACAAGGTGACTTGCAATATGACTTACAAGTGGTCATTCAGTTGTTACTGGAAGACTTGGAAAGAGTCATATCCCACCAGCCCAAGTGACTTTATGTTGATTCTAATTGTTGAGAAATTTTTCCTTACATCATGTCTGAATCTGCCTCTCTGTGGCTTCCACTATTTGCTTCTAGTTCTGCATTCTGGGTCCAAACAGAACAAGTATAATCCTTCATCTATGAAATAGTCCTTCAAATAGTAGAAGTACTAGATGACTGCTCCTGTGTGACTCCTAAGTCCTTTTTTTTCCTCCAGGCTAGCATTACCAATCTCTTCACTAGATCTCCAGATGTTATAGTCTGAACTCCTGGATCTCTCTCTCACCCACACCTCACCCCTCAAACCCCTCTATTCCAGTTATCTTCAAACACATTTCTTATATTGCTCCTCTTCTGCAATTCTCTTCTTCCTCAGCATTCCTCAATATCCCCTCCAAAAAAAGTTCTAGTCCTTTATGTTGAATTGTCCAACCATTTTAACTCACATAGATTTTTCACTGTTCTGAAACCTTTTTGCAAATTATAGTCAGTATCACATAGTTGAGCAATTATTTTTTAATTTTCATGTGTGCTAATTTTGTCTTTCAAGATAAATTGTAAATTCCTTGAAGGCAAGGAGATTTCTTCTGTAGTTCACATGAAATTAATATGTTGCTGAGCACGTAGTAAATGCTCAGTAAATACTCATTAGAGAGATGAATGGATGGATCGATGGATGGATTATTGTGTAGACATAGTCTCCAAGTGCCTCTGACTCTACCCCAGACCTATAGGTGTTTTCATTCTTGTCCAACATTAAGATAAAGCATAACTACCATATGCAACATGGTCATAACCTTTTATACCTTCTTATTGGGATAATTCTGGCTAATGAAAAGCAAACTTTAAAGGTCAGTGAGCATAATGAAATTAATGAAAGTAACAGATAAAACCACTCTCCAAGAAATTAGACAAAATAAGATGCAAGTCTAATGTCAACTGAACAAATTAAATGAATTTGAAACAAAATTATTCCAATTGCTCAAAAGCACAAGCAAAATCCTAAATTCAAAGTCTGCTATATCACAGAGAATTCTATGTAGAAGCCACAAGCACAGAATTAAAATATCCTTCCTTGAAAATTTAGATAAAACATTAGTTTTAAACTGTTTGAATGTAAAAATTTTTAAAAATAATTCATTTCAAAGCTACCCAAGAATATTTTTATGCTCTCTCCACATGTTCTCTCTGGCAATTATCTGTGCTACCTTCAGACTTATAAAAGAGAGGTTAAGGGGTATCCTTGTTTACTAAACCATGCTTAAAACTTTGTGAAGTCAAAGATATAGTCGCAGTTGATTTCTTTAGTGACTTTTAGTCGCTAAAAGTAAAATGTTCTCCATGACATAATTTTTTAATCTACAAAATTACATCATCATCATCACAGTTTATGTTTATATGAGACTTTAAAGTGTAGGATCAGAATGCTATCCATTTTTCACAGCAACCATGTTAGATATTATTGTCCCCATTTTATATATGAGAAAATTGAGAGTCAGAGAAGAAATGAAATTACTTTCTATTGTCACATAATTGTGTCAAACCTGAGGATTAGAGTAAGGTCTTCTGACTCCAGGTACAATGCTCTTTCCATTACATCATGATGTATAATGATACATCAATTATCATGCATAGCTGGGATATTACAGTACAATCAAGAGGCAAATTTTGCAGATAACTGATGCTTGCATTTTTGAATTTATTTTATTTTTAATTTATAAAATAAAACAAGGATTTCCTTAACATGGCATAATAAAAAGATGATTGCACTTGAAATTGCAAATCTATTATGTGCAACTTGCTATTACTTTTAAATATATAATAAATTGGGGAGTAAAGGTGGAGGAATAAGCAGTAAGTAGCTCTAACCCTCCCTTATTGACCTTAAAAAAAACAAAGAATATTTCCCCAGGAAAAAAATCCTGAAGTACTGAAGAAAGCCAGATAGAGAGGTGCAGCAGCCTTTTAGCTCAGGAGGCTAGAAGGATTAAGGGAAAGGTCTCTCTTGCTCTGGTTGAAGAAGACCAGTACAGGATGAGAGGCATCCCAGGAAGCCATCAGCAAACCCTACCTCAGCGCACCAGTGGAAGATCCTGAGTCCCACTGTGGTGGAGCAGGTAACAGCCAACGCCAGGCACACACCTACCACCACCAATTCCAGCTCAGTACCAGGTAGGTTACCAGCTTCCAGGGGGCTAGCACCTGAGGCCCCAGCACAAAACCAGTAACCAGAGCCCTAGTCCTCAGAACAAGAAGCCTGGAACAGTGCCTCCTATGCCTCAGAAGCAGAGATCAGCTTAAAAAGCCAGAAAAAAAGGCAAACAATGTGAGCAAAAAGCAACAAAGAAAAATAATGACCATAGAGAAGCACCTTGGTGACAGGAAAGATCAAAACACAAATTCAGGAAAGGACAACATTGTCAATATATCCATATCCAAAACATCAAAGTGGAATATAAACTGTTCTCAAGTCTAAAAAGTCTTCTTAAAAGAACTCAAGAAGGATTTTAAAAGTCAAATAAGAGAGGTAGGAGAAAAAGATTTAAAAATACAGTTGACAAAATGGGAAAAAAGTACACTGAAGAAAATAACTCCTTAGAAAGTAGAAACTAACTGAAGAAAAAATACATTAAAAATAGAATCAGGCAAGTGAAAGCTAATGACTCTATGAGACATCAAGAATCAGTCAAACAAAATCAGAAGAATGAAAAAAGTAGAAGAAAACATGAAACACCTCATTGGAAAAACAACTGATCTGGAAAATAGATCCAGGAGAGATAATTTAAGAATTATTGGTCTACCTGAGAACTATGATGAAAAAAAGAGCCTGGACAGCATTTTTAAGAAATCATCAAGGAAACCTGCCCTAGAACCAGAGGGTAAAATCGTCTTCAAAAGAATCTCCTGGTCACCTCCTGAAAGAGATCCCAAATTGAAAACGCCAAGGAAAATGGTAGCCAAGTTCCAGAGTTATCAAATAAGGAGAAAATATGACAAGCATCCAGAAAGAAACAATTCAAATATCATGGAACCACAGTCAGGATTAGACAGAACCTTGTAGCTTCTACATTAAATCATTGACATTTATATATATATGTATGTATGTATATTACTAACAAAATCCAACAGCAAGAGACAGAAAGAGAAATTCCATTTAAAATCACTGTAAACTTTATAAAATATTTGGGAGTCCATCTGCCAAAACAAATCCAGGAACTTTATGAACGCAATTACAAAACACTTTACACACAAATAAAGTCACATATAAATAATTGTAGAAACATCAATTATTCATGAGTAAGCCAAGCTAATATAATAAAAATGACAATTCTACTTAATTTACTTATTCAGTGTCATAACAATCAAACTACCAAAAATTATTTTATAGAGCTAAAAAAAATAATAACAAAATTCATCTGGAAGAACAAGAGGTCCAGAATATCAAGGGGATTAATGAAAAGAAATGCTAGAGAAGGTAGCCTAGCCATAACAAATCTTAAAGTATATTATAAAGCAGCAATCATCAAAAATTACTTGATATTGGCTAAGAAATAAAATGATGGATCAGTGGAATAGGTTAGCTACACAAGGCACAGTAGTCAATGACTATAGTGATCTACTGTTTGGTAAACTTCTGGGATGAGATCTTACTATTTGACAAAAACTGCTGGGAAAACTGGAAAATCATTTGGCAGAAACTAGGCTTAAGACCAACAGATTACACCATAGACCAAACTAAAATTAAAATGGGTATACAATTTAGATATAAAGGCTGATACTATAAGAAAACTATGAGAACAAGGAATAGTTTACTTGTCAGATTTATGGAAAATGGAAGAATTTATGACCAAGCAAGAGATAGAGAACAATATGAAATGCAAAATGAATAATTTTGATTACAGTAATTGAAAAGTGTTTTGCATAAACAAAGCCAAGATTATTAGGAAAGCAGAAAACTGGAAAAGAATTTTTACAACCAGTATCTCTGATAAAAGCCTTATTTCTAAAATATATAGAGAACCAGTCAAATTCATGAGAATACAAGTCATTGCTCAATTGATAAATGGTCTAAGGAAATGAATAGACAGCTTTCAGGGAATATATTAAAGCTATCTACAGTTATATGAAAAAATGCTCTAAATCACTATTGATTAGAGAAATGCAAATCAAAACAACTCTGAGGTACCACATCACAACTATCCAATTGGCTAACATGACAAAACAGTAAAATTATAAATGCTAGAGAAGATGTGGAAAAATTGGAACACTAATGCATTGTTAGTGGAGTTGTGAATTGATCCAACCATTCTGGAGAGCCATTTGAATCTATGCCCAAAGAGCTATAAAAATCTACATAACCTTTGACACAGAAATACCATTTTTTTTTTGCTTTTTTGGATGGGGGGAGGGCAGGACAATTGGGATAAAGTGACTTTCCTAAGGTCACACAACTAGTAAGTGTTAAGTGACTGAGTTTAGATTTGAACTCAGGTCCTCCTGACTCCAGGGCAGGTGATCTATTCACTACTACACCTAGCTACTCCAGCAATACCACTTCTAGGTCTATCTTCCAAAGAGATCATACAAATGGGGAAAAGACCCATATTTATAAAAATATTTATAGCAACTCATTTAGTAGTGGCAAAGAATGAGAATGAAAAATTAAGATATTCCTTGCCCCTTAATAGACCTAGGAGGGAGTTTGGAAACCTCCCCTGCTTTGAAAGTAAACTCCGCCCCCTAATAGGCTGAATATAATCACATGGAGCCTTTGATGGAGGGAATTTGATGAAGGGTGCAGCAGAGCCCACAGGAAGCTTCTGTGCTGTGAAGATAAACTCTGCCCCCTAATAGGCTGAATGTAGTCACATGGAGCCTGTAGTGGGGGGAATTTGCTGACAGGAAACAGAGCCCACAGAAAGCTGGTCACAGCTTGCAAGATAGTGGGGGAGAGAGGATGCTCACTAAGGAGATAGAGAGGTTTGTGAGTAAATATTGATCTTGTATTGGTTTGTGGAAAGGCTGTAGGATGCTGTGCCTCTCTGTTATTATAGCTTCTGTATATCTTTGGTACTATGATGGATTTGGCTTACTGGTTTGGGGATTCAGTTTTCTGGTGTCAAAATAAATGTTTCTGTTCTGTCCTCTACATGGAGAATCTGGTATATTTTGTGATCGACGTCATACGATATTTATAGTCACAGTATTGATCATGATTATGGGCACTATAAATATTGCATTAGCCCTATGGGGGGTGTGCTGTATTTATTAGGGGGGGATGGCTTGTTTTGTTTTAATGGCACAAATTTCAAAACAACAGTAACAACAACAACCACATTAAAGGGTTAAAGGAAATAGATTTCCAGGAAGGCACTATTTTTTTTTAAAGGGAGCAGTAGACCAAATATGTTTGGGACTCTTTGAATCCAGCCCCATTTCAAAATTAGGAAAGTGAAGTCCAGAAGATGCACTATTGGTGATATCGATGGCAATGTCTAAAGTATGAGTCTAGACTTGGAATCCAAAGGACTTGGAGTAATGACTCTTCCATGAAGCAGCTGCTTCACTCAGGCCAGACTCTTTAATATCTCCAGGCTTCAGCGTTCTCAACTGTAAAATAGAGGGCCCATGCTAGATAATCTCCAAGGGCTTTCAGCTCTGTTTTTTGGGGAAGTGATTCGTCCAAGTTCTCCTGGCTAGTTTGTGGCAGGGCCAAGAACAGAACCCTACCTGAAAGGCAACATGATTTAATGAAATTATCTTGGACTTGGCACCATAAGACCTGGATTTAGTCTTAATTATTTACTAGCTCTGTGATCATAAAAAGGAACTTAACCCCTCAGGGAGCTCAGTTTTTTCATCTGTAAAATTGCATATCAATACCACTTATGCTATACTAGCACTCTGTGTCCACCTGGGTTGTTGTAAGGAAAGCACCTTGCAATCCTTAAAGTACTGTGTAAATGGGAATTATGATCAAGTGCTAAATCTTATCCTTACAGAGCACCTCACTCAGTTGGAGAACACAGTTTACAAAGTTTGCAGTAGCCACCTGTTTAACCCTAGACAGCCAGATAATAGCATCAACACTCCACATCTGGCCATCAGAACTTTCCAGACTAAGGGCTTGGCCAACAGGACATGTGTCCTTTATGGCCTTTGCATAGTTTTTCTTTCTCTTCTGAGTTTAGCACAGTGCTTGACATGTATGTTTATCCATTGATTATAAAACCAGCATGTGCCACCTTTCTTGTTGGACATTTCATTCAAGTAGAAAGATGACACCTGCTCCCCGTCTCTTACAATCAATTCTTTGAATTATGCTATACCCCAAAGTTCCTAGAGAACTCTCGTCTCTGAAAAATCTTTAGGATGGAAGCTTCCAATCACACCATGGACTGCCACTGCCATTGCCTTGTCTTTATAACTAGAGATATTTACTGGGTTTTTTTCTTTAATTTTTTTAAAGGGAGAGACAGTGGACATGGAGAGGATTTTGGACTTGTGATTTCAAATATGTTCGGAATTCTAAGCTTGAGGCTTTGAGAGGTCAAGAAATTTACCCATAATTCTATAGCTAGAGATTTGGTGAGAAGACAATTAGATGGATTCAAAACTGCTTGGGTGGCCAGACCCAAGGAGTAATTGTTGTTTTTTTTTAATCATTTAATCAGTCAAAACATTTGTCACTGTGCAAAAGGCATTACAAAATCACCCTCCCACCTCCACCCCCCAGAGTCATATAAGTTTTGCATGGTGGTATTTCAAATCTGGAAATGGAAAAAAGGAACATTTCCAGGTCTGCCATATAACTATCCATTCTGAACTTACTGGGAAAAGAGAAACAGCTGAAAACAGTGTCCCCAAAGAGTAATTATTAATGGTTTGATATCAACATGGTAAGAGGTCTCTAGTAGAGTAATCAAGGGATATATGCTTGGCTTCTACTGTTTAAGATTTTTATCACTGACTTCTATAAAGGCATAGATGGCAGTTTGAAGATGACACAAAGCTAGGAGGGGAAGTTAGCACAGTGGATGATGGAGTCAGTAGCTAAAAAGACCTTGACAGACTAGAGCATTGAACTGAATCTAGTAAGATGAAATTAAAGAGGAATGCATGTAAAGTTTCCCATGCAGGTACAAAAAAATCCACTCTACAAGTGCAAGACAGGGAAAGTTTGGTTAGTCAGCAGCCTATGCTAGCAGAGTGCTATGGCAGCCAGAAAGTTAAGGAAAAACTTGGGCTGCATGAAGAAGGCAAAGCTTTTAGGAAATGGAAAGAGAGAGCCCCACTGCACTCTACCCTTGTCAGACTGCATCTGGAGCATTATGTTCAGTTCTTGGAATCACAATTTAAAAAGAACATTGATAAGCTGCAAAGAGTTCAAAGGAAAGTAACAAGAATGATGAAAGGTCTCGAGTCCATATCGTTTAAAAATCAATTGAAGGAACTAGCCTCGTTTAGCCCCAAGAAGATAAGAGTCATGAGTGACATAAGAGTTGTTTTCAAGTATCTAAAGGGTTGTCATGTGGAGGAGGGGATTAATGTGTTCTGTTTGTCCTTGGGGGACAGAACCTGAAGCCATGGGTAGAAGTTACCCCCCCCCCAAAAAAAAAGCCAATTTAGGCTTACTATCAGGAAAATTAAAAAAAAAAAAACTTCCTTAACAATTAAGGATATCTAAAGGTAAAATAGGCTCCCTTGAGAAGTGGTGGGCTCCCTGCCTTAGGGACCTTCAGGCAGAAACTGAGCAACTACTTGGGTATGTTAGAGTGCACCTTCCTTTAGTGATTGAGTTGAAGCTAATGGCTGCTCAGTTCTTTTCCTACTCTTAAATTCTATAATTCTGCGTCAGATATAGGGCATGATCCCAGGTGTTACACACTGTGAGGCTAGAGCTCTATTCACCCTTTCAGGCCATCTCTCTTATACTAACACATCTGCATAGAAACTGATCCCAAACCCAGAGCAAGAAAAGTTATAAAAAGCAGTTTAGTCCAAATCTGTGTAACTGTAAAGCAATTAGTAAAATACAGATCAGTTGGAAACACACGAGACAAGACTATGATTGGACTAATAGCCTGGGAAGGAACAAAATAACTGGGTAATGAAGTGGAACCCACTGTAATGTGCAAAAGTGCTCTAGGGACAGTACAGAAATCTATTATTTAGACACATGCTGTATCTAGTGGAGAACTAACCCCTTAAGCTAAAACATTTTGGTTTTGTTCTCCCCATTCCGAAATGGTTCTGCTACAGACAGAATTGGTTCAGGATTAAGATGGTAATATTAAAAATAGCAAATTTCTTTGGAAAAATTTTCAGAGGTACAAAGTTAAGACTGATCAACGGGAGAGAACATGTGTTCTATGGAATAATATATAACCTATGGATTATTCCCATGTTAAAATGCATTTATTTGTATAAACTTTGTCCACCAGCTTCCTACAAAAGGTAGTAACTTTACTGTATGATTACACTTTACTATATAGTTATACAGTTATCTACTGAGGCTCCACATCAAAGTATTTTAATTTATCCTAGAGATAAGTTTAAAAAAATGCTCTGTTTCAAATTATAACCAAGGCCTAGTTAAATTTGTATATAGTGACATGATGTCAGAATTTTTTATTGAAGAATTCCTTGGGGGGAATATGCTATCTATAAGCAATATGTCCCATCCCTTTATAATGTACCAGTTCACTCTAACAAGGAAAGTCACTAATAGGAATTGGGGAAATAGACAGTTGACTGTGTGGCACAATTTGGTAGGCAAAAAACAGTTCTATGGCCCTTCCCATTCAATGATGGACGGCTCCTCATAGAAAAATTCACAGAATATTAAATCTTTTCAGGTTCTCAAAGATAGCTAACATTTATATAAAATTTTATGATGGAAGCTGGCAATAAACTCTACATCTCATGTATATGCTCATATACATAAAATTGGCAATAAACTCTACATCTCTCATATATATATATATATATATATATATATAAATGTTTATGTAAATGCTCATAGTTTTGTCCCCACCTACACTTTTTTATCCTTTACTGAACTTAACACATATTAAATAAAGTGAACATTTCCATACACATATAGGAATGGGAAAAGGGCCATATATAACACTAGGAATCTTTATTATGTAAAATTTGCTTTTCTTTTTAAGGAGACATAGATAGATAGATAGATAGATAGATAGATAGATAGATAGATAGATAGATAGATAGATAGGTAGATAGATGATAGATGATAGATAGATAGATAGATAGATAGATAGATAGATAGATAGATAATCATGTATATGTGTATATGTATGTATATATATGTATTGAGATAGCTAGGTGGCACAATGGATAGAGCAACAGCCCTGGAGTTAGGAGGACCTGAGTTCAAATGCAGCCTCAGACACTTTATAACTGTGGGACCCAGGGCAACTCACTTAAACCTGATTACATCCAAAATTAAAACAAAATAGCATATATAGCCACATATGTGTATATGTATATATATATATATATATGTATATATATACATACATATAAATCTCAAAACTAATTTTCTTGTCTGTGATTCTGACTTTCCTTCTGTTCTATGAATTAAAAAAAAATAACTCAGTGACCTTGTTTTTTTTTTTCTTTTTCTTTTTTTTTTTGGTAAATATATCCTTGGTTTCATTCTTTCTCTCACCCCCCTCCTGCCAATTTGTTTTAAAAAAAAACAGGAAAACAAAGTCCTTGTTCCAAATAGGCATTGGCCATGTGAAAATGTATGTCACTTTTTATCACAAGTCCTTCTCCTCTCTGTTAGGAAGTAGGAAGCATGCTTCATCATTGTTTCTCTGAAATCTTGGTTAGTCATTGCATTGATCAGAATTGTTAACTCTTTCAAAGTTGTCTTTTTTGCAAAGTTATTGTTACTAAATATCCTATACATCCATATGCAGATGAGAGTGCTGAGTCAGGAGTCAGGAAAACTCAGAAACTAGCTACATGATCCTGGACAAGTGACTTGAACTCTGCCTGCCTCATTTTTTTCGTCTATGAAATGGGAATGATACTATTGCACCTACCTTCCAGGGTTGTTGTGAGTAGAGAAGGAGATAACATTTGTAAAGGGATTTGCAAACTTTGAAGTACTATATAAATAGTAGTAGTAAGTAATAGTAGTAGTAGTGGTGGTAGTAGTTGTTGTCATTATATGCTGGTTTTCAGGGACTGACCAGTCTAGCTAATTCTGAAGAAATTGCCATTAGTTGGTGATATTTCTGGAGGCAACAACCCATGAGGTTGTGGAAAGATTAAATGCTCTTGCTGCTGGAGAATGTACCAATGAAGTCCTGGATTCTAGTCAGGGTCTTCCACTGACTGGTCACATGACCTTGAGTAAGTCCCTTATTGTCTTTAATGCTCAGTATTCTTAATTCTAAATTGGTGGATGGGGGAAGGACTATGAAGTTGGACTAAAGGATTTTGAAAGGTCATTCCACTTTCAAAATTCTATGGACTTTGTGAAGTACATAATAAAAATATCATTATCCAAATTGTACAGGTGAGGGGATTGAGGTTTGATGAAATAACTTGCCCAATGGCATATAGCTAGTCCATGGCCACACAAACAGTCATTCTTCATCTTCTGATTCTTCATCCAGTTATCTTTCCACTAAGCCACCTTGTCCAATGTTTTAGAGGTGAGAAAAATGAGGCCCAAAGAGATTAAGTGACTTGTCCAAGGATATACAATTGGTTCAGAAAAATATCTGCAGAGTAGGGATTGTAACATAGGAATACTCCTAATCTAATATTCTTTTTGTTGCACCATGTTGTTCTGCATACCTGAGCTAGAAACTAAGACCAAAGAGACATACATGTTGACATTATAGGAAACTTTTGGTGTCTTCAGTTGTATTGGTATAATAAAGCAAATGAAGGTAGTAGAGAGGTGGGAAGTTTGGTGAGGGGTTTAGGGAGGCTACAAACTGTGTTGCCAACTTGCAGGACCAGGTAAAATAATTGAAACTAAGTCTAATCTACTTATCCAGTAGTGAATTGACAAATGGAAAGATTCATTCAATATAATTTTAAAATTAATTAATAAACTTTATTAGACACAGTGCTTTTCAACCAAAAAAAAAAATATTCCCCAAACCTTTATGAACCACTTTCCTTGAAAAAGTCTATTACCTGTTAAAAGACGGGAAAACTATCCTCATTGATTTTGACAATATTGACTTGCATTTAACTAGAATTTTGCTCCTTCTTCATGTTTGTTTTATTTATGTTATTGTACTCATTATGTATGTCATTATTATTCAGAATATGCTTTCTACACATTAAATCTCTTAATATGAGTCTTCCCATTGACTGTAATGTTTCATATTCATTCCTCATGGCATAGTAGTATTTCTTTAGGATTATATAATAAAATTTCAGCCATTTCCAAATAATATGCATATATATTTACTCCCAGCTTTTTAATCACAAAAAAATGCTGTTACTAACATTTTGTAAACAATTTTTCCTTGCTTTTAATATCCTCCTTGGCGTATAGTCCTAGTAGCGGAATATGAATCAAAAAGTATAAGCAATTTAGTAACTCTGCTAGCACAATTGCAACTTGGTTTACAGAATATTCACACTGTCTCACAAATATACCTATAATGAATTGTTGTGTCTATCTTCTCACATAGCCCATTCAACAGACTATTGACTCAATTTTGCTCTTGTTGTTAGTTTAATTGTTATGAGGTTATTATGCTTTAGGATTATTTTTATTTACATTTCTCTGCTTATTAGTGACTTTGAATATACTTCTGATGAAACATATCAATGGTTTGCACTTTAAAAAAAACTCTTCATCTACATTGACTATCTTTTGGGTAGTGTTCTTAGTCTTGGATATTCTCTTTGGGCATTATTCTTTATATGATACCACATTACCTGTCTCTTTGTTTTTGCACTGGCTATCCCCTATTCCTGGAACACACTCCCACTTTTCATCTGCCTCATAGAATTCCTCATTCATTTCAAATCTCTGCTTATGTAACACTTACTAAATGAAATCTTTCTTGATTCCCCCTAACTATTAGGGTCTTCCCTCCAAGAAATGTATCTTGCATTTAATTTGTATATACTTATTTTTGTACATGTTATCTCCACTGGTAGAATGTAAACTCTTCAGAAAAGAGGCTATTTTGTTTTTTGTACTCTCATTACCTAGAATAGTACCTGAAACATAGTAGGCACTTAAAAATTCTTGATGGTTGATTTATTGACTGGGTGTCAGACTTTTATCAGTTATTTGATGAAAAGATTTTTCTTTCATACTCTATATTTTTTCTTCTGATTATTGTTGCACTGATTTTGTTTGTACAAAAATTTTAAATTTATATAATTGAGGTTTTTTTTTGTCTCTCACATTCTCTTCTTATACCAGTCTGATAATTAATTTTCCATAGTTATAAAGCACAAACTCTTCCATTCTCAATTAATTTGTTTTTATGGTATAGATTTTGTCTTTAGATTGTTTATCATGGAATAAGGTATAAGTTACTTATCTAAGCCCCCTTTTTATCAGACAGTTTCTAGGTTTGTTAACAGTTCTTGTAGAATTTTTTTCTCTTCAGTAATTTCTTAGATCTTAATTGCAGAGTTTATTATTTATTAGACCTGTACAATTAGTTTCTGTATCTTACTTTTGGTCTATCACTTCTAACTTTCTATTTTTAATCCAGTACTAGATAGTTTTGATACGATTTTGTATTTTTTATTTGTATTTTATCAATTCTATTTTTTCACTATACAACTTAGTGTTCTTGACTGTTCCTCCAAATGAATGTGATTATCACTAAATTTATGGAGTAATTTTTGTATTATCATAATTTTTACTATACTTATGCATCCTAGTAGTGCTTATTAACTATCTCTCCAAGTAACTTTCTTCACATTAGTGATTTGACTGCTCCTCTCAGCATCAAAAAGCTCCATTTGTTTGTCTTGAAGGTATAAGAGAAATTACTGACTATCTCATGTCAGTCCTAGGGGAAGAGGACTACAATTTGGTTACAAATAGTGGTGGTGATGTTATTCCCCCTGATTCCTTATCTTCCTCCTAGTTTCTACTTCCTAGTCTACGCTGGGTTTGCATCAACAGTTGCAACGTTCTTTACACATGAATAAATCCCCCTACATTACCGCTATGACCTTGAGCAAGTCACTAATCTCCTTAGGCCTCAGTTTCCTCTCTAAAATGAGTGGGTTATACTACTTGGCCTCTGAGATCTCTTTCAACTCTCTATATAAGATAGAATACCATAGGACAGGATATTAGAGGTAGGTCAAATGCTAGTACTTTCTTAGTTCAAGTTACATTTTAGGGACCAAATGAAGCACTCACAGGCCATTGAACAGTTAATAAAAGACTCTACAGTAAGGATATATGCGAAGTGGTATTTAGCTTCAGCTTTGGCAGAATGATCTCCCTGCTTCCATTTGCCATCAGAGAAGCTGCCAATCAGATCCCAGGGATAACTGTCTATTATTAAGGAAAATTAATCCCTTTTGCAGGAGGAAAGGGGGCCTGAGCCTGAATCATAATGTAGGAAACCTTTGCTAAGTATGTGAAATGAAATGATATGATACTATATGATTGATATGATATGATATGAAATCCTCTTTTATCCTTCCTTTCAGTAGTTTCAATCTGAAATCAGACAGAATGGTCTATCCCTACTATTTGCAGCCTTAATTTATCTTTCACATAGTAATTTTTTAAAATTTAATTTAGTGATTTACTTAATCCCCAGTTACAAGATAATCACTGACAAAATTAATCTGAATTAAAATCTAAAATAGCAGTTAGCACCCTGTGTTACAATAGCCAATTTTCAGTGATAGATGGGACAGTCATAACTGTTACACCCTCTTCCCAACTTCGTGTTTAAGTCACAGTCACCTACAATACTGTTCACCCTCAACTGAACCCTTACTTCCTACAGTGGTTTTTAACAACCCTACTTTCCTGCCACAGATCATGTCTCCATATACTAGAAGAACAGGGGCCACCAACTTGGCATGCCACTCATTAAATTTTCCAGCTACTACCATTCCCACCCCCTTTCCTCAAAGTTTTCACTAAACTAGCAACACTACATATCCATTTGTCTGTGTGTGTCAGAGAGAATAGATTTTCAAGGTTATTGGAAAGTAGTGTTTCCTCTTGATATTAAAGCTAAAGCACTTTTGATCCAATCAAAAAAGGAGCAGACAGCTACTGAAAATTCATCCCAATTCAATTTTTTAAAAGCATTTATTAAGTATCTACTACATGCAAAGCAGCTCATTAGTCCTAGGGCTGCAAAAAAAAAAGAAAAAAAGTAGGCTTTGTCTTCAATGAGCTTATAGTCTACTGAGGGTTATACAACATGTACACAAATGTTTATATCAGAAGAAATAACAATAACCCCAACCTAGGAGAGATAATAAATATACATATAAGGAAGTGAATAGAGGAATAAATGAATAATTCTCTCCTTGTGCCCAATCCATAGAGGTTGGTTGATTTCTTTATTTAATCCCTGATCTTTCCTCACAAGGATAAAAGGTACTCAATTGAGAAAAAAAAAAAAAAGGGCTATTTCAATGGAAGATTATAATCACGTGGGTGAGAGGTTTGGGGGGGAAACAATTTTTATGTAGATGAGAGGGAAAACAGTTTTAATTATTTTCTTCTTAAAATGGGGTGGAAGAAGGAATACAGAAGGAGAAAAAATGCATGAGTAAGTATATCTGTGATGACTTTTAGCATTAAAGCATTAAAATGGTCTATTATTTCTTTCTATAATGAAATTATTATTTTTGTGAAGTGAGAAGGAAAAACCCCCAAGGTTATACATGTTTTTTTTTAATTTATATATTCTCTTGAGAAAGTTAATATATACTTACCCTCAATTTTTTTCTTCAATTAAGCACTAAATTGTAGTGAGATGAGAGTTTGAAATAGATAATTTGAAGTAATTTCAACCTGCTATTTAAATATAAGTAGAACTAAAAAGTGGGGAGCATTTGCTGCACATTGGATCACTTTGGGGGAAAAAAATCTGCTATACCTTAATGGTGACAAGTGTTTTAAAAACCAGTGCAGAAATGAGACAATCTCCTTTGAATTCAGAATACTATTTCCCTAGGCATAAAGTTTGCCTGGATACATTAAATTGATGGAATGAATTCTAGCCATTTGCACTGAAGATGAGACTCAAGAAAAAGATACTTCATAACTTAAACCTCTGTTTTATTATTATATATTATTTGGAATTTTAGACAATAAAACAGATTTTTGAGTAAGGTAACTCTCCAGTTCCTCCCCACCCTCCAATTAACCCTTCCCCAACACCAAATCCCACTTTTGCTGTTCAGTCATTTGGGGTTTTCTTGGCAAAGAGACTGGAGTGTTTTGCCATTTCCTTTTCCAGCTCATTTTACAGCTGAGGAAAATGAGACAAATAAGATTACAAAACTAGTAAATGTCTGGGGCCAGATTTGAACACAGGAAAATCAGTCTTCTTGACTTTAAACCTGGCACTCTATCCACTGTGCCACCTAGCTGCTCATACCACATTCCACTATGGTAACAAATGTTAACTAGTAAGTATCTGCAGCTTTTTGCCTTGTTATTTACTGGGGGATACAATTTTTAACACTTTTTATTGAATAAGGAATGCTATTTTTTTAGTGGAGTTAAGATTATTGGTTAAAAGAATGGTAGTCTTTATTTTTTTACCCAATTATATGTAAAACAATTTGAAATATTCTTTAAAATTTTGTATTCCAAATTCTCTCTTTCCTGTCCACCTTCTCCACCCCCACAGAGAAGGTAAGCAGTTTGATATAGGTTATACATGTCTAATCATGCAAAACATATTTACATATTAGTCATGTTGTGAAAGAAAGCACAGACCAAAAAACAAAAAACCAGGAAAAATAAAATTGTTTTTGATTTTGCAGCATCTTCATGAGTTCAAATCTGACTCCGGCTCCTCATCTATAAAAAGAGCGGGAGAAAGAAATGACAAATCACTCCAGGATTTCTGCCAAGAAAACCCAAATAGTCTCAAAAGAGTCAGACATGAATAAACAGCAACAACAAAATAAGTTGTCCTTCAATGATAATGTCTTCTTTTGTCAGAGACTTTAAAAAACCATACTGAATGGGAAATTTTCAAAAAACAATAGATCTATTGCATATGAATCTTTATTAATTTAACTATTCCCTGATAAAAAGAATAAAATGTGAAAAAGAAGTCAAGGGTATACACATAAAATAGTATTGATAAAAATCATGTTTTACCCTCATTTTGATGGGAAAATATTTGATAAATATAAACAAACCTCTGGTGAAATGAAATGAGGTAAGGTAAGGTTAAGTGAAGTGAGAAGTGACTCATTTATTTCCCTACTCACTTCTTTTCCCCACACTATCTTGTGAGGACGTGATGTTCCAAATATTGGAGGTATTCAAAAAGAAATTGAATTGTCATCGATACGAGATACTATAGAAAGGAAACTTCCATTGGATGGGAAGTTGGTGACCATATTCTCTTCCAATATTAAGATTCGATGATCCTGGAATGGCAGCATATGCCTGTTATGAGAGAAGCTGAACCTGGTCTATATCT
The DNA here is from genome assembly GCF_028583685.1 of Petaurus breviceps papuanus. Classification (NCBI taxonomy): domain Eukaryota; kingdom Metazoa; phylum Chordata; class Mammalia; order Diprotodontia; family Petauridae; genus Petaurus; species Petaurus breviceps. The sequence goes on from NW_027187314.1 coordinate 9,246,124, forward strand.
TGATCTTGGATGAAGGGGGAGGGGGGAATTCTGAACTGCAGTGTGTACTTATTACCTCAACTAGGTTGGGTCTGTTGTTCACCTTTCTATTTTCTTTCTGCTATAATTATTTGTATACATGTTGTATTCACTCAGTAGAACTTAAACTCATTAAAAGCAGAGAAATGAAATGAAGTGGAGAAAAATGAGGTGAGATAAGGTGAGATGAGGCATTAGTACAATGTATCACACATAAAAGATGCTTCTTAAATGTTTGAATGAGAGTGAATTTAAAAGTAAATGAGAGATGGCCCTCATTTTGAAATTGGAATACCATATGGAAACATTTGTTCTCACTGTTCTCTACACTGGTCAAGACTAAATAAATCTGGAATATTGTGCTTAGTTCTGGGTTGTTTGGTTTTTTTTTAGAGCTAGATATGTGGACAGATGAGGGAGCTTCCTTTTCTATACAAATACAAATTCTTTTTGTCTTAAAGAATTGTCCAAGAAACTAAGAGAGAAGTTAAGTGATTTGTTAAGGTTCCCAGAGGCTCCCACAAGGCTCCCAACATGCATCAGCAGCAAGACTTGAATCTTGATCTTCCTCACCGTAAGTCTCTCAATCCATTGAGCTGCCTTGTCTCATTTTTTTAAATTAAAATCTACATTTTTAAAAAATACAGTGACAAATGAGCACATTCAAAGAGGGATAAACAAAATGTTTAAGCATGTGAGAATCATTGTCATAATGAGTAACAACTAGAAGAAATTATGATATTTAGTCTAGAGAATAGCAAAGTTAGAGTACAAAATAGATAGTTTTAAATTCTTGGTAAGATATCATTTAGAAAAGGGTTTAGATTGTATGTAGCTCCCTAGGACAAAGCTAGGGGGGGAAATGAGTCAAAGTCATAAGAAGGCAGATTTTGACTCAATAGAAGAGCTTTTTATGAATTAGAATTGTATCAAAATGGAATTTCCCCAAACTATCTTGTGAGGACATGATGTTCCAATTATTGGAGGTATTCAAAAAGAAATTGAATTGTCGTCTATATGAGATACTGTAAAAAGGACACTTCCATTGGGTGGGAAGCTGATGACCATGTTCTCTTCTAATATTAAGATTTAATGATTCTGAGGGTGGCTAGGTGGCACAGTGAATAGAGCACCGGCCCTGGAGTCAGGAGGACCTGAGTTCAAATCCGGCCTCAGACACTTAACACTTACTAGCTGTGTGACCTTGGGCAAGTCACTTAACCCCAATTGCCCTGCCCTCCCCCCTCCAAAAAGAAAAAAAAAAACAGATTCAATGATCCTGGAATGGTAGCATATGCCTGTAATGCCTGTTACGAGAGAAGCTGAGCCTGGTCTATATCTTGATCTTGGACTAAGGGAGAGGGGGGAATTCTGAACTACAGTGGGCTAAACTAATCAGGTGCCCACACTAAGTTGGGACTCTAAAAGTTGGGACCACAGTCCACACTATGATGAGACCCAAAAAGCAGGAAGGATCACTAAGTTGCTTAGGGAGACTTCAGAACAGACACATATTAGGTCAAAGCTCCTACAACGCTCAGAATGGGTGAAATAGGGAGAGCTTTAAAATTTTTTTTTAATTAAAAAATCAATTATCACAAAATTTCACTTTTGGGGGTTTGAAGATAAATTCTTGCAACTTATTTTGACTGAAATTTTTGATGATATCTTCAGGATATGTAAGCTACAATTTACTTTTTTTTCTAGAAAATTAAATTTGCATATGCTGAAATTCTAAAAAAATTAATATATATATATATATATATGTATACAGCCTTGCACATATACCTTAAAGTATAAAGAGATAAAATTTCTAACATGCTAATTTTTGTTAGAAATTTAATAACTTTTTCTTTATTATTAGAAAAGATAGCCTTCTGATGAAGGCTAGTTTGATTAAGATCCTGCAATGATGGGGCTGGACTAGATAGTTTCTAAGGCCCTTTCTAGCACAGCTATGACTGACAGAGGAAAGAACATACAAAGACTGAAATGACTAGATTGCCTAATGAACACACATGAGCACAGATCCTGACTGCAACTGTCTTCTACCAATGCTTTTTTTTTTCTTTTTTGGAGGGGGGAAGGCAGGGCAATTGGGGTTAAGTGACTTGTCCAAGGTCACACAGCTAGTAAGTGTTACATGTCAGGGGCCACATTTGAACTCAAGTCCTCCTGACTCCAGGGCCAGTGCTCTATTCACTGCGCCACCTAGCTGCCCCCTACCAATCCTTTTATTTAAGCTTATCTGACCTCTCTTGACTGGTGTATTTTAAGGCTTCTGTAATTTGCTCACTTTAGATTAAGCCTTCTCAACCTAGGCCCCATGAACTTGTGTGTTTTCTTTAATATCTTAATAATCATATTTCAATATTTTTGTTTTTCTTTGTAATTATATGTATTTTCTTTTATGCATTTAAAAATCTTTAGTTTGAGATGGGGTCCTTCACTTCACCAGACTGCCAAGTAGGCCTATGACCCAAAAAAGGTTAAGAATTTCTATCCTAGGGGTGGCTAGGTGGCACAGTGAATAGAGCACCAGCCCTGGAGTCAGGAGGACCTGAGTTGAAATCTGGCCTCAGACACTTAACACAAAAACTAGACATGTGACCTTGGGCAAGTCACTTAGCCCCAATTACTCTCTTAAAAGCAAAATAAAAATAATTCCTATCCTAAATTGGACATTATGGTTCCTTTTGTCTAACTCAGTAGAAATCCTTAACAATCCCTTAGCATCTGTGGACTATCTAGGAGATAAGCTATAATTATCTGAGGGGGTAGGGGGAAATGTTACTTATTGAATCTTTAGTATGTAGTTTCATTCCCCTGTGTCAGATAGAGACAAAGACAGGGGAGCCAGGGACTGGCAGTAAAGTGAATGCTCACGTGCATTCCTGTACCTCCTTATAAAAGTATCTCCATATGGTTTGTTCATATTTAGTAAACACTATCATTAAATTAAGATGAATGTGACTGTTCTTTGATATCCTGAACCTACTTAATACAATATAAGTACTGATAGGTAATATGTGTGTCCACTTTAAAGAATTTTAATTGAAGCATGTGAAAGTGTGTATTGTGTTTGTGGCTATTTGTCATGGTTTATACCCAGCTTCAAAAATAAGACGAGAATGATGACATAAGCTAATATCTTCTTAGTATACTGGGTAAGAACTTTTAGGAGTATTTCGTTTCATCTTTTGTGGTTCTCTCCCCTATCTCCCTGAGAAATAAGTACCTTTTCTGACTTTTTCTGTGCCCTGTGCAATACTTAAAGAGCCCACTAATTTCAAGTGCTTTTTAGTCATTATGTTGTCAAAACAAATGCATATATATATATATATATATATATACATATATATATATATATATATAAGATGAAATTTAGAATGCCTTTATTTCTTCAGGAAACATGTTTGGAATGAAGAATTCTACTCTTAGGATCTTTGGAGAGCTGCTGCTACAAAGCCAATGTAATGAATGCTAAGTTACTTAAAAAAAAAAAAAACTAAGTCATATCAGAGATTAAAAAGCAACTTCTGAGAGGTCCAGGTAAGACTTACGTAAGGATATTAAAAAGGGAGAGGAGGTAACAATTTTTATTTCTCCTTGGAAAAAGAAGAAGTGCATAGCATAAACAAAAAGATGATATAGGTTTGAATTGATGTTCTCCTTTTTTCTCAAATATCCTATCCAAGCTTAAAAGTACTGTACAAGTTCACTTTATCCAGAAAGGGTTATTGCAAGAAAGTTCATAACTCTAACTGTCATCAGTCTTTTCCCTTTTCTAATTTTTTATATATATATTGTCTTGTCATGCCTTTAGCACATCAGTCCATCGTGTTCCCAATTATCTATGTTGAACAATTTAGCAAGTTATCATATACTGTGAATCATTCCATGTATATTTATCTTGTCTCCCCCCACTGGATTATAAGCTCCTTTGGGCAAAGACTTTTTAGGCTGTTGTTGCTGTTTAATCGTTTTCAGTCATGTCCTTCTACATCACAGTATCGTCAACAATCTGTTGTTCAGTCTTCTACTCACCGTGACCCTATTTGGGGTTTTCTTGACAAAGGTACTGGAGTAGTTTGCCATTTTCTTCTCCAACTCATTTTACAGATGAAGAACTGAGGCAAACAGTGTTAAGTGACTTTCTTAGGGTCACATAGTAAAAGTCTAAGGTCAAATTTGAACTCAAAAAGATGAGTCTTCCTGATTCCAAGCCTGACACTGTACCACCTAGCTATCTAGGAATATTGTATATGCTCATTAAGTTAACACGTGATTGAGTGTTCAAATGTATGTTCTAGGAGTAGTAAATAACACTTCATGAAAACTACTATCTTTTCTTGGCATGAAGCTTGAATTATCACAAGAGGAAATCTTAGAGCTGGGAGTAGAAATGTTCCGTAATATAGTAGAATCCATGCTGGATTGGTTTGATGGGTAGAGTGGACCAGCTATTAAGTATTCTACAAAGCTTAAGTCTTCTTGCATGCTAAAAAGAAAAGTATAAAATATACAACAATTAATATCAACAAAATTACAGTCATGCATTTTCATCTTTATATAAAAATGTCTCACTGATTCAATTATTTTCCCTAAAACACTTGCTTAAACTTACTACAGTATTTTGTTTTTAAAGAGAAGATCATACATTGAAATGCACATCAACTCAGTCTAGGAACCTGAATTTTACTTTCCTTTTTCAAAAGAACCCTTTACAAAACATTTATATGTTTGCCAACAGCCTTACTATCCCTCAAAATCTACCTCAAAGCTAGCTTCTCTTTGAAGCCTTCATAATCCTTCCAAGTGGAATTTATCCTTCTTTAGATTTCATATCACATTTTGTTTAACTCTTTATTATGTACTTAATATGTTCTCTTTTTATTGGAATTATTTCTACTTGTTTTCAATTGTCCTACTACATGTTAAGTTTCATGATGGTATGCACTATATCTTATTCATTTGTTTTGTTTTTGTTTTTCACTCACTGTTCCAGCATTCTGAATAAAATAAATCTTTTAAATGAATTGAACTCCATAAACAGAGACACTACAATTGCGTGTTAGTACAAGTGAGAGAGTGAATCTTACTACAAACTAGAGGCCTCTGGTAAGTGTGATTAGACCTACTATCCTCAGCTCAATGTTAAGCAGCTTATAAGATCACAATAGCCAGTTCAGGCCTTTAATGAATAGAATAAAATGACTAAAATGAGTTCTCACGCCCTGTTTGACTATTGAGCTGTATAAGACCTCTTCATACCTCAAAATGAATCAACATATAATATTTGTCTGTTTTTCTGTTCTGAATGAAATTGATCCTTTTTATTACATCATGGAGAAAATAATAATTTTAAAAAATCTTTCTGTTTTATCAATCTACACACTACTCTCAATTTATATTAGGATGAAGGCTTATCATTAATAATGCTCTTATACATAATTTGAAAAGCCATGATAGCAACATCACACAACCGCAATTATTTCACGAGGAGAAAAGAATTAACTACTTAAAGAGCTGTAATTACATCACTGGTATTAAGTAGTTTTGGTGTGTTTTAAATGTCAGTATCCTAACATTAATTACTTTTTGGCAGTGAAGCATGAAATGCTTTCAAAGTCTTAAGCTAAAAGAGAATTAAAACCAAATTACTATGTGTAAACTGTCTTCCAAGAGCTACAAAGGGATCTAGATATTAAGGTTGGAACTGTGTACTAGAGAAGAGGTGTTAAACATGTGATCAGTGGGCCATGTCACTACTGACAATGCTGCCAGAGTACTTCCAGAACTAGGTTAAAAGTGAATTGGGAAATATTTAACAAAATAAATAAAAATACAATAGAAGAGAGATAATGTTAATATGAGATTTTCTAAATCAATATAAGGCATGCCCTGTTTCTATTTCACACCACTGTACTAGACAATGAAAATATGGGAACTACTAAATAAGACCCATAATGAGAACTAAGAAAATTCAAAATCAGCCACTAGAAGTGAAACTATACTCATTTTTCAATAGTTTATACCAAAAAGTAGAACATGTTTATATAAACATAGTACACTCTCTCTCTATCTCTCTCTTTCTGTCTCTGTCTCTCTATACATATATATACCATATTTATAACATGTATATACATACATATATTTATAGTAGCTATATACACATATGTATATAACACATCTATACATATAGGTATATAACATACATATTTTTATAACAGAAAACTAAATTTTATATTTGGAGTATTTTGTTAATTCTGTGTCAGATACATTTAGAGTGAAATTTAAGGTTATCAAATACTGAAAAACTTAGGCAACTTTTATATTTATGTTTTTCTATTATGTCATCAGAAGCTTGGATTCATATGCTTTTGTATATACTTCTATGTGTATATGTTGTTTCCTTTGAGAAAATGTAAGTACCATGAGGGCAGGGACTGAATTGCTTTGTGTATTTGTATCCCCAGACTTGAGTACAATTCATTATACATAGAGGGACCTTAATAACTGCTTCTGTTGAATAACTACCCACACAGATGAAATCATGGACTCATCAAACCATTTAATTGTTAGAAAATTCTTTTTTATATCCAGGGATGTGCTGGAGCCAGCTCATATTCTTCACCTAAGACTGATAGTTAAAGTATCAACGTGAACATTTACATCTTGGAAATAGAGAAAACTAGAAATCAGGGCTTGATTTATTATTTAGTTGATTGTTTAGACTTCAGAAAGTACTGGAGAAAATGTTCATGCAAAGCAAACTTAAAAGTGTGTTCATGCTTTTCCCTCCCCAATAGCCTGTTGTTAAACATTTGCTGGTGTACTCTTAATGTGTTCATCTGAATCTGTCTCCCTGTAGCTTCCATCTACTTCTGCCCTTTAAGGTCAAGAAAAAAAAATTATTCTTGTTCTAATTAAATAGATATTGATTTAGATAGATAAAGATAGGCCCTGAATCCACCTCTGTCATTTTCACATAGTGTTGACTAGCCACATTTTCTCAATCCTGCACTTGTAATTGCTAATTTTTTAACTCTAGTTTAGGGTCCTACAATTTTACATTTATGCCTAATAATGGATCTCACTTTATTAGATTTGTTACAATGTCAAGATCTATTTCAATTACAAATCTGTCATCTAACCGTAACTTTCTACCAAAATGTCACCTATAGAACATTTGGTAAGCATGACAACTATTTCTTTATCCCAGTCTTTAACTAAAATGTTGAATAGATCACAGGTAAGGACAGAACCCTGTAGTCCACTACTACAAATATTCATCCAGGTTGACAGTGATCCATTAGTAAATAGTCTTCCAGTAGGGTCATTCAATGGCTTCTGAAGTCACCTAACTGAACTATCACCTGTCCACATTTCTATGTCTTCCCCACAAAGATATTGTTTAAGAAACTTTGTTAAATGCCTTATGGAAATACAGGTATACTATTTATATATGACTTCCCTGATCTATCCATTTTCGTAACCCTTTAGTGAGATTATTCTAGCATGATTGGTTTTAATGATCCCATGATGGTTCATAGTGATCATTGCTTCCCCTTGAAAAGGGAGAAGGGCATAAGGGCTAGAATGTTGGATTTGAAGTCAGAAAGACCTCAGTTTGAAACCTAATGTGATACTTGCTGTGTGGTCCCTCTCTTAGGCTGTTTCCTTGTCTGTAAAATGTGGATAACAATAACTGCACTATCTATTTCAGACAGTGGTGGGCATCAAAGTGAGATAATTCATGTTAATGTGCTTCACACAAATTATGACTCATGCATATTAGTTATTAATCTCTACAAAGTATTTGCTTACCATCCTTTTAATAATCTAGTCCAGAAAATTATTATCCATTCTAAATTTTGTAGAATCCAGAAAATTAAGTGTTGGGAGATAGCAAAACACATTGGCAAGAGCACAACATTGGACATCGAAAAACATGGATTTGAATGCCTGAAATACTATAGACTACTTATGTGACTGGGTAAGTCATTAAACCTCTCTGGGACTTTGTATCCTCATCTACAAAATGTGAAGTTGGACTAGATGATCCAGAACTTTCCTTCCCAATCTAAATCTATTTCTTTTTTTGCTTTGTTTTTTAGAGGGCAATTGGGGTTAAGTGACTTGCCCAAGGTCACATGGCTAGTTTTTGTGTTAAGTATCTAAGGCCAGATTTGAACTCAGGTTCTCCTGACTCCAGGGCTGGTACTCTATTCACTGTGCCACCTAGCTGTCTCCTACCCCCCCCCCCCAATCTAAATCTTTATGTGCTAAGCAACACAAGATTAATCTATTAACTTCAGTGTTGGGAAGCTCAAATGAAATAATGTATGGAAACCATTTTATAATTTTTTTTTTTTTTGGATTGGGGAAGGCAGGGCAATTGGGGTTAAGTGACTTGCCCAAGGTCGCACAGCTAGTTAAGTGTATGAGGCCGGATTTGAACTCAGGTCCTCCTGACTCCAGGGCTGGTGCTCTATTCACTGTGCCACCTAGCTGCCCCACATTTTACAAATGTTAAAGAGCCATGTAAATACCAGTTATTATTATTAAATTACTGTTGTTGTTATTATTGTGTTATTGTCATTATTATCCTACAAGCACCAGGCCTCCATTCTGGTGATCACTTCATTTCCTGAGCCTTCTCAAGAAGTGTTTATAGAGTAATATGGGAGTATGCTGGTAAATGTTTTAACTTGGCTCTCTGAGGGAAAAAAAAAAACAAAACTATACACGTACTTTTATATTTCATCTGAATTATTACCACTTACTTAAGTCTTGACAATCAACAAAACAAATCAAGTCTTGATTTATAGCAATTGCTGATTTTTGAGGTGTAAATGCTCACACTGAAAATTCAACAATTTTAAAAGTTAATAAAGGAATAAGCAATAAAATATTTTTATTTAAAATCTATTATTATAAAAATAATGAAAATAATAAAAGTGACAAATTTAACAACATAACCCACATGCAAGTTTGTCATACCTGACTTTGGCTCACCCCTATCTATGAGCCTTATACTGGAATCACACCAGTAATTAGGAGTGACTCCTAGGCAACTTGTTAGAGCCTAGGCCACATTCACATTTGGGTAGAAGGTACAGCTGTAATATATATGGTCACCAGTGTTGGAGAACACACTTAGAGCTCTCAGACACATGAGAGAAGGAAGCACCCTGACATGGCAGAGAGGCCAAATATGTATAAGTACTTTTACTTGGTAAATAAAGCCAGAATGAGTTAGTTATGACTTGAAGTGGGCTCAACAACATTTCAGAAGTGAGGTACAGGTTAATTTTTTGTTTTGCCCAGGATTCAGCAGTATCAGAATGTAGACTCAACTGGAATAATACACTCCTTCTTGAGGTGATTTATGATTAAGCATTACAGACACAACTTTAGGGATCTTTGAATTATTTTGTACTTACTCACCAAGGACCAGTCATGAGATAACTTCTGAGGGTCAATGATGAAGCATCACCTCCTGACAGAAAATGGATTCAAGATGAAAAATAAGATACCCATTTTGAGGTATGGCCAAGGTGGGAATTTGTTTTGCTTTGGCTATGCATATTTATTTCAAAGACTGTTTTAATTTTTTTTTCCAATTGAGAGAGGAAGTAGAGTAAGGATAGAGTTTAAAAAGGGAAGGAAGGAAAGAAGGAAGGAAAGGAGAGACAGAAAAACAATAATATAAATGGAAAAAATAGCCATAATAAAATAATTGAAACTGAATGGTGGGAAATAATAAAGAATAAATTTGACACCAAAGAAAAAAAATATGAGAACACACTTTCCCAGACTCTTTTGCAGAGGTAGGAGGTTTACATGTATGGAATACTACAAATAACAACAGATGTTTTTCAATGTGATGATCAGTTCTATTGATTTTTTTTCTCTTTAAAAATAACTTTGCAATAAAGGATGGTTCTTTGAGAGGGGAAATGAAATAAGGGAAAAATATAAGGTGATAAAAAAGCAAAATATATCAATAAAATTCTGCATAGCTTTTTTAAGACAAGGTAAAGAAAAATGTGTTATTCCATTTTTTAAAAATTTATTTTGCTTTTTTGGAGGGGGGACGGCAGTGCATTTGGGGTTAAGTAACTTGCCCAAGGTCACACAGCTAGTAAGTGTTAGTGTCTGAGGCCAGATTTGAACTCAGGACCTCTTGACTCCAGGGCTGGTGCTCTATCCACTGCGCCACCTAGCCTCCCCTATTATTGCATTTTTTAAATGCACAGAAAAGAACAGAGGGTAAGACAGAAGGATTCATAGACAAATAAGATAAACTTGCCAAATTTATCATATATTTAAAAAGAAAAGCAAGTTTTATATCACAGAGATTGTTTCATGTATAATCCTCTTTTTCTGTCCTAATATATATGTATGTGTGTATGCATATGTATATATGTATATGTATGTATACATATATATAATATCAAAATGGTTGCTTTGTTTGGTGTTTGTTAAGTTCAGAATTTTAAAAAATAAAATAAAAAGTCCCCTTCCAACTCCAAATTTATGAGCATATGTGAAAAAAGAATGACAATTACTAAAGTACCACAGGTGAGCAGTACCTGATCAGACCACACCAAGAAAATGAAGCGTGGCTTTACTTACCTTTATGTGCCAACATGCTTCTCCATAGCTCGTCTTTATTTACACACCTGGATAATTGTTACCCCTTGAATATGTCACCTGTTGCCCACTCAGCCTCCCAACATACTAAAAGTACAGGACTAAGCAAAATTGAACCTTCATTTCTAAAATACTACTGAGCCTACTTTAAATGATAGCCAAATTGAACATGCTTCTTAAGATTAAAGTTCTTATAAATATGAGTTGAATTGCTAGTTTTCTGATCTTGTGAAAACACCTAACCTTTCTGGGCCTTGGTTTCCTCTATAAATTGAAGGCTTTGAGATCGACAATTCATTAGGTTGAACCTGTTGTAACTGATCAGTGTCTTTAGCCTTTCTTCTGATTTTACATTTATTTTGATTTTTGCTTTTACTAGTCTATGCTTTGGTTGCACAGAGACAACTGATTCAGCAATGCCTACTACAGCTCTTTCTTGTCTGTTAAGATAGTCTCATTTTCATGATGGCAGTCATTGTTTGTCTAGTCGTTGTCTAGTCATTGTTTTTTTCCTTTTCTGCAAGGGATCTAGATGTATAAATATCAATTATTTTCATACTCATCTCTTTCTTATACTAATTGGAAATATTGCAAGGTCAGAACACCCAGGTTTTCTTTCCATGAAATTACATTTCATATTGCATTCAAATGAGCCTAAAAGTTATCTTTCTACTTAATTGAGACCTCTTTACATCTCTAACTTTCATTTTAGCAAAAAAAAAAAAAAGGTAAAGACAGATATGGGTTCATATTGTCTGGTAGTATGTCAACTACTACTGGGCAAAGACTTCAAATTCAGAGACACTATTCAAGGTTTGTAGATTTACTAAAAACCATGTAATTCTTAGTACCATGTGTCCCATTTTCCAAAAGCATCCTTATAGAACATAAAGGGTCACAGAGGATCAATGGTCATTTTATATTTCTATACATATCATTGGTTGCCTTAGCAGAAATATCATCACCAGTGGACAAATGTTGGGTGATGATTGTCAGTATTTACTTAGGTCGTTCCTCATATAGCACAATACCAACCCATGCTCTAGACCTTTTTGAAATCCAACTTGCTAAAAACCTGCTAGATCTTTTTTTTTTGGGCCACAATGACACAGCATCCCCTACACTCAATACCCCCACATCATGATAAAGAATCAAAGTATAACTTTGGTACAGACCTGTATTAAGTAGCACTAATACTATTATTAAAATTACAGTGACTTGGGGGAAAGTTTTCCTCTTCTTCAAAAATTAAGTTAGAGAACAAAGGGTAAAGCCAACAGATATTTCCAATTCAATATTTCCTAAGATTATCCCCTTTCCCCTCTTCCCAGAACCCCTCTCCTAGACTTATCCCAGCTTCTACCCCTCTCTCTTAGAGGCTATAGTTTCCATTTTATTTCTTTCTTCTGTGTACTCATAACTATCTATCTCAAATGTCATATTCAAAGGCCTGACCTTCACTCTATGGTACCATTAGAGTGCCCCCCCCAAAAAGAAACAACTTGACTCTGACCAAATAATTACCAGCAGCATAGTCATTCCCTTTCAACTCCAACCCAAGGCAGAAATAGGAAGCCCTCTACCAGCAAGATTTTGATAATGGCAATAGTTATATTTCTTAGATGTTTTCATGTAGCTAATTTTTTTTTCCAATTTTGCCAAACCCCAAAGAATTTTTAAAAATCAATGTAGTGTTTTAACACTTTAAAAATTAATCAAAATTAAGCACTATAAATTTAATTTTAGCTAACTCAAAGGATTGTAAACCTTTGTTTTGGGAAAATACCTTATTAGTATAAGAGTCTTATCACAAAAGATTTAATGGTTTGGTTTAGAAGTAAACCTTCTTCCATGATTAAAATATTCTGCAAACAAGGATTTTTTTTTAAATAGAACTGGAAGAATAGTTTATTATTGAATACAAAAATACTATGCATTTAAAAATAATAAGTTAGTTTATTTTACAATATTTTACACTAATTCTGCTCCATCATTTCCTTTAGGTTGAAACTTATTTTTATATTCTGCATGCTTTTATAACTTTGCACAGAGCATCTCCAACAGCATATCATCCATATTTACTGTACCAATGATGGGTCTAAAGAAGAGTTCAGCAATGACATTAGCATTAATGGATCTCAGCAGGGAAAGAGCAACATTCAGCTTGGCAAATCTGGCCTGGTGCCCTCTGTGAAGCATCCTGATGTGTTCATTTAAAGCTTGCTGTGCTTCCCTCTGAAGTCCCTGGATGTACTGAACACAGTGCAGCCCTGGGAGGTCTGGAAGAGAAAAGGAGTGAAACCTCTTTGTTCATAAACTAACCAAGTAGTCTTCACTAAATGTCTCAGAATACATCCAACTATCCCAGTAACTCCAATTAATTAGCAGCCTACTAATTTTATTTGTACTCTTTTTCTTAATATGTATATATACGCATATATGTATGTATACACATACATACATATGTACATATATATGCACTCAGCTTTAAGAAGGAACAGTTCTGGCAATGAAATGCCCTGTAAAAAATTTCTTAGATGATATTCACCAATCTTGTATGTTCACATTAAAGCCATAAAATGCTTAATTTAACTGATGGATAGGAGGTCCATTTTTCTGTGTGTCCACTTATTCATATTCAATTATAGGTCATTTTAGTGAGATGTTGCTCCAGTTCAATAAGTATCCTAAAAACCTATAGCTCATATCACAAAATGCTTTTCCCAAGATAAACTCGTGAGGGAGGCAGTATAAGTATGATCATTTCCCACTTACAGTGAGGGAAAGTAAAATTCAGAGTAAGGATTAAGAAGAGATTTGTCCAGGGTCACATTGACTTGTTCATGTTAGAAAATGGCTCCAGGTTTTCTTACTCTTACTCCATGCACCATGGTATCTCTCAACTTATCTATAAAGAATGTTACTCCAATAGAACAATTTATCTTCTATGGACTGTTTGAATCAGGCTACTGATAACAAAGTTTTTTTTTTTAATCTATATACCTCTAGAGTTTTAGGAGGCTATGAAAATTTACTAGCCATTCCCATACCATTTTTCAAAATAATAATGTATTCTGATGACAGTATAACAATAATGGGTGAAATTTTCTATTCAACAGCCTGACTTCTTTAAATCTAAAGAGCCATCATGCTCATCTAAAATATAGTATTGCTTTTTCAATATCTTATTATCGAATTATTTCTGAATTGAAAAATACAAAACTATTCAAAAGAGTTTTCTCTTTTTCTTTCAAATTAATAGCTTACAGTTAAGGGTTGAGAGAGACCTTTAGTCCACACACATTTTACAGGTGAGAAAAGTGAAGAAGCCCAGAGAAACTGAGTAATTTGCCTAGAACCAGAGGACCAGGTGAGAAAAGAGGTCAAATTCTAGCAAGTCATGAACAAAGAAATAACACGTCAAAAAGAATTGGTGTGGAAGTGCATTAAAGAACACCTGAAACTTCCCCTTTCCCTCCCTGACCCCCTTTCAGAAAGCATTGACTTGGACGGTGGTTCAATTAGGAGGAGGTGCCTGAACTGTGCAGATACTCTCCTCCCGTAAGCAGGGACTGTGCGATCCAAAGTCTCCTCCAGCTTTTCCCAGCCAACTTCTGAAAGGAGGTTAGAAGAAAACCCAATCTGGCAGCCTGAGAACTTTCTTCACTTCCGCACCAACTCCCTAGGAAAGTCAAGATGGGGCATGGGCAACCTGGATGGAAAACATAATAACTATACAATTCTGTTCTTTGTTATTACGACACTCCATTTTTGACAGCGGCACCCAGAGACTATTTGGAATGGCTAATACTATTCTCTGAAACTTAAAAAGTAAAAATTCAGACTGTTAGAGGCAAAGGGACACAGAAATAGTGAAAGAGGTGGAAGGGGGTAGATGGAGTTGTGAGAATTTGCCTGTAAGCAAAAAACCCAAATTAAGTGAAATTTGTTGCACTGCTTCGTTTAAAAGTGAATGAGCAGAGAGGAAAGCAAAGCTCGCTCTCCCTTCATCCTCCTCCCCCGCTCCCACCCTCGGGGAAAAAAAATTAGCTTTTGAAACTGTAGAACAAAGTAAAAATAAGTACAAAACTAAACAAAACCTCTCCAGGTACTACTTGGCGGCAACTTAGCCAGGATGCAAAATTCTGCAAGGCTCCTAACTTTCCCCAAGTCAAAGCCTTTACCCACCCAACTCGCCTTCCCCAACACTCCCATCAACCCATGCCAGGGAGCCAGGGTACTGTTCTGAGCAGAGGGAAGAGGAAAGAGAGTCAGTGCCCTCTTCTTGAGAAAGGTCCTACTCCCTTACCCGGGTTGAAGAGCACAGTCCCCTTGAGGTAGGCGTACTCCTTGGTGCTGATGTCCAAGCTCCAGCACTTGGTCAGAAAACCTTTGATTGCCTGGACTTGAGCGGCTGAGGGTGGCTGCAAAGGGTCGGGCAGGGCCAGGGGCTCGGGAAGAGCGGGAGGCGAGGAAGACAGCTGAGGTTCCCGGTCGTCCGGGTCCCGCCGCCTGGTGGTCAGTATCCTTTGAAGCATGCTGGGCTCCGAGGTCTCCACCGTCTCGAAGTGCACTCGGTCCTGGGCCAGCCCGAGCACAAGCAGCGGCGCCCAGCAGCTTCGGACTAGCACCAGCTGTTCGTCCAAGGGCAGCTCCTGGAAGCAGGGTACATTCTTCACAAAGCGCAGCGTCTTCACCAGCACAGCAGAGGCCGCTTTGCAGGCCACCTGCGGGCTCTTCAGGGCCACTCTGCGCTGGGAGCCGCAAGAGCAGCCCTGCCCCTGACCCAGTCTCTGCGCTCGCCCCTGTGGCTGCTGCTGCTGCTGCTCCTCCTGCTCCTGGGTCTCGCTCTTCTGCTCCTCGCTCTTTAAGATGCTGTAAAGGATGCTGCTCTGACGCCTGTTATCCGCGCAGCAACGGCATCGGTCCAGGCAAGCCATGCTGTGGTTTGGAGGATAGCTGGGCAGCGCGCGCCAGGCTCTCTGCCTGCCCAATTCTGCCTGCCCAGCCCGACAGCAATCACGCTGCTTGCCGGCTGCCCTAGCTTTTACTTATTTATAGGGCGAGCGCACGCAGGCGCTGGTGTGTATTTGGGAAAGAGGGCGGGCGGGAACGGGGAAGGGGGAGGAGGAGGGAGAGAGCGGCCAGTTTAGTCCAGAGCTTGGATCCAAGCGGCCCGGGGCAGTTCAAAGCTGGGCAGAAGCTCTTCACTGGAAGAAAAATGGAGAGAAACAGAAGCGAGGGCGCGCGTGCACACACACACACACACACACATCCCACCACCACCACCGCCTTTCTTTCCTCCCTTGCACTTCCCTACACCCAGAAGGAGAGGAATGCTAGAAAGAGCTTGCAAACTGTTGCAAACCCTGGCTTTCTGCCCTAGCGTTGAGTCTGATCCTCTTAACGGGGGAGGAGGGGGGACGAGGGGAGGGGAAAAAGAGAAGAGGAAGTTTGCTACTGCTATTAAAAAAAAAAAGGTAAACAGATTCAATTTTCCTTAAATCTTTTTTTTCTGGGTGATTATCAATAATCATCGCCCAAAATACAAATATTAAGACCACCTTTCCCTCCACCTCAGTATTTGTCTCTCCTTCCTCCCTACCTACTTTTAGAATTATCTTATCTGATGGGTTGAATTCCTGGATTTAGCAGCGATAAGGAAGCGTGTCTCAATGACTGATTTGATGACCTTCAGCAAATTTGCTGACAGAGTTGGAAATAAGATCTGTGAAAAATATAATTAAGATTACTTTAAAAAAAAAAAAACTCCCCAGAACAAATGTTAAGAGTCACACCAGAACACCGACCCCATCTCTAGTAACAACCTCCTAGGGTCTAAATTTTCTTCTGTCCTGGTAGGGAGTTTGTGAGGGTGATCTGCACTCAGACAGGCCTTGCCCAACCCTATCAACTCTACCACATCCTCTTGAGCTTAGACCCCTGACCTACAGAGCTATGGGTTCTCATCACTGAGGGAAGAAAGACAGATATTCATAAATATAGCTTGAGGATATTTAATTGCTTCCCTTTTCTTGGTGCCTGTATAGTGCCAATGTATGGCACAGTTAGGAGAGAAGTTGAGTCTGAAACAGAGAGGAGTGCCTGAATGGGAGGGAGGTGGAGGAGGGCTGGGTGAGGGGGTAGGAGCTGGAACCAGGAGCAATGTAAAGAAAAATGAGTCGGTCCACCTAGAGTAGCTCAAACACGGATGTTTTTTTTTTTCTTGTTCTGCCTAAAGGAGGAACAAACTACTATAGTTTATGTCACCTTCGTGCTAGGAGTTTGGTGGCCATTGCTGGAGTAGGACAATTAGAATGATTTCTGAGTTGTAAAGTGGTAACTTCATCCTCTCCCACACCATCCCCAAACTACCTACCAGAAAAACTCCTTCTGCTTGAGAGTGCTAATTTATTATTCTAGGCTATAAGCAGTGAATCTCTGTTGCTCAATGTTAATATTTATATATGCTGTTAATGTTAACTTATATTGTCTTTTCTTTGCCACATCAATATATTTAATCCATTGTTACAAATATTATTACTACCTTTCCTTATTGTAGCCATCTATTTGACTTTGTGCTGTAAAAGTTCATTCTGATATAACAAGTAAACTCAACACAAAGAAAAATCTCTAGAAAAAAATTAGTGTGACTTTTACTGATATTTATAACAAGATGCTCAGGCAAGACAGTATATATGACCCTACACAGTGTCTTCTATATTTTATTCAATAAATAGATTAGTGTAGATTTATTTCTTGAAACTGGTTTTCATATATACCTTGTCAAATCTCCTGCCTTTCTGTCCTCTCAAATCATCAAATTACATTTTTAAAGACATTTAAAATATGTACTTTAAGTAGCAAATGCATCCTGGAGAAAGGTGCATATTGCTGAAAGATAAGGAATATGCCACAATTCACCAGATGTATTAAGATCAGAGTGAACAAATTTATAGGATTTTAGTAGTCCATAATAGAGATCTTCTTGTTTAATCCCCTTAGTTTACCGGTGAAAAGAAAAATTTTGAGATCCAGAAAGGTTACATTGCTTGCCCAAGATAACACAAATAGCAAATAGTCCAGCCAGTGATTCCAAATCCATTATCCTATTACACTGTGCTATCTAGATAGAAGGTCTTTCCTAAATGTTCCCAAATATGGCAGACTCCTACTTGATTTGCACAATCCATTTTTCTCCTTTCTTCTTTTACTTTTTGCTATTAAAACAAAACAACTTGGTTGTCAGTAGGTTTTCTAGTGGCTCTATGGGCATTTTGATCTTAAATAAATTGACTTAGTCATGCATCCTTATTGTGATCTCATCTCATTTTATTCTGTAAAATGAAGAAGCAGCTTAATTGGATGGATTTCTCACACTTCAGATCATTTGATGATGAACAACTTTCAACAATACAGTATTGCTCCTGTTGAGGGACACTTTTCCCCACTCATTAATCTCTAAAAAGACTACTACTTTTGTTTTATTGATCATTCCCTCCTTTCCCCTCACTATTGGGTTACTCCCAACATTTGACTACTTCCTTTTGGATCACCTACTAGATAACAAATTTTTAGGACCCAGTTCTTTCTTGTAGTCTGTGTTGAAAATACAAACATATATGGCAATATAGAGTCTTTTACATGCCAGCTCCCTGGATTACTTATGGTATCAACCTTTCCTTGCATGTTTTTTTTTTTCACTTATATTTAAACTCTAGTCCAATGCCAAGCACCCTTTACTTGTAACATTTTGGCCAAACATTTTATTTATTCTAAGGGGCAGATTCTTTTAACTAACATTTTATCTATTTGCTTTTTCTTGAAATTGCCTTCCTCCACTGGCAACTCTGAAGGACTTTCATTTGCTCCTTCATTGTGACTATTTTTAATGGAATATACCCTATTTGTCCTTCAAAAGAGGACAAGTTATCCCATCTTGTTACTAACTCTTCCTATCAAAATTCTCTTAGTCAATGTAAAGAACCACTCTTCAGCTGAGAAAAAGTCCAAAACATTACACCTGGTTATTCTTCCTTCCTTAGAGAAAATTTCTGCTTTTAATTCTTCGTTTATTTTCCTGAACAAATGGACAGAACCTGTACTTGGCAAGCAAAATCAGGCTAATATCTTACTGTATGAATTAACACAGGGGTCCAGAGCTTGACATGTCTGGATGCAAGCCTCTTTCATTGCTCGACTTCTAGTGAAGATATAACCTTCCCAGCCAGACAGTGACTTCTCTTCATTTGATTTGTTTGGTGTCATCAGGCCACTGTCAAACCTAGACAAGAGGGCACTCATCAACAATGCTTGTCGTCACCTGAGTTTGGCCACAACTGCAATTTGGATATTTACACTGACTCATTCCTTGAAGCTTATATGTGCTATGACCTTGGCCAGTCTGAAACCTGTGCAGAATCCATTATCTGTTTCAAATAGGGGTGGGTGAAGAGCTTGCCTGCCTGCCCGAGAACAACCTTCAACTTAAAAATAATGCAATTTTCGCTGAAGGATACAGGACTGAAGGACAGGTGGAAATGGAGCTGAGGAAACATTGTAAAACTGACCTTTGCACAGTAAGTTTCTCCCAACCTGCAAAGGTATAATGACCAGAAAAATGATCTGAATTTCTATACATACATATATGTGAATTACTGAATGTATATTTGAATATATGAATTCACATGTATATAAATATGTAAATGAATATATATGGAGTGTGTATGTGTGTGTATTTCAGAATACAGTTTCTTGAGTGAAATGGTAGTCTGCAAACAGAATTTCCTTTACTTTGCAAGATAATATTTAGATGAGTATTATTATAGGAGGTATTTTTTGTCCTTACCATTATTTCATTGGTATAGGAAGTTTTAAATGTGAGAATCCTGTTTACTGATATAGATAGGCAACTCCTTTGCGACTTGTACTTTAAGAGAGCTGTGTGGGGCATGGAAAAGTAACTGGCCCAAGGTCAACATAGCTAATATGTGTCAGAGACAAAAAGGTCTTCTTGATGACAGTTTCTCTCTATATATTACATCACATTTTCTCTCATGTAGTAGAACTGCAACTGATAAAAGTAATGAGATAATAAATATACGCTTCCTAGATAAAAAATTGAAAATCTTTAAATATAGGACGTAGATATGTAAACATATGGTATATGCTTATGACATGTGCACATATACATAGGTACATTATATATATTTATATACATTCGTGCATCTATACACATATACAAGTCCTCTGTGCATATATGTATTTGTGTGTGTGTATATATGTACACATACACATACATGTCTATATATAGTGCCTAAAAGAATAAATAGCTCTAAACTGTTCACTCAAGAATCCAGATGAAAGAAAACATTGTCACTAGCCATTTCTTTCAGATGAGATACTGAAAAGTTAATCAACTTCAATTTGAACTGAATTATAGCTCTTGGCTCCCAGGTATAGTTTAAGATGGTGTCTAAGTGGTGCTAAAACAATTACTTAATTCAAACAACCAGTTAACTCAATTACAAAAAAAAGTCAATCCAGTTGTTTGATTGAATCGACCTCTTTAGAGACACCTTAAAATGACCAGTTGTTGGACAGGATTGACTAATTATAAAACTGAATTGACTGGTCAGTTCAAAATTGTTAATTAAACCAATGAGCCCATCGGGGTATGTCTCCCAATAGATATTCCTACTTTTTATAAAGAGGTAATTAACAGGTTTATGGCCTATCTTGTGTCATACTGAGTGTTAGAATTTAACAAGTGTATGCCTCTTTTAAGTTGTAGTTCCTACCAATAAAATCACCTTTTTTCATTGCAATAGTATTTTTCAGGTCAAATTCCTTGAGCTATAGGAATTTCTCTGTTCAGTTTCTAGTTCGCAATCATTTGTGAAGTATCTACTATGTCTAGCCATGCTTTTGAATGCAAAGCTGTGTGTTAGGTTCTGGGGACAGAAATAGCCATGGCACAGATCCAACTACTTTTCTCCTGGGGAAAGATGTGTCCACAAACACTTATGAAAATGTTAGGAGAGACAATGCCTCAGCTTCATAGTATAAGCAAACATTACTTTGTGTCTGAAAAATTGCAATGCCTTTTAGAGGCAGATTGCATATTTCTTTAAGTTTGAAGCTTCTAATTGTATAAAATTAGTTATTGTTATATTTAATCATATACATTTGAAATTTGCATTACATATTGCAGACATTTCCAAAAAAGATGCATATAATTAATAATAAAATATCTAAGGAAAAAGCCAAGCTTGAATCAAGTATGTATAATATCCATGGTGTTCTAAGAGTGATAACTGGCCCTGTGTCTGAGTCTACAATGGAAAACATTTTGGGAAATAATAAACCTATACAAATTGTGTTGGTGGATTTGGATTTATTTGTAGCAACATCAAATACTTGCATTGGAAAAACTTCAAGATATAAACTTGTAACCAGTGTGTTTGTGAAGTGTGGGTGGGGTGGAGCTTCTAACTTTATCCCATAAAACTTCCCCTACTAAATTATCTGGCTACCTTGGACCAGTCACCATCCCACAAACACATTCTGTTCTTTCTACCATCCATACCTTCATGTATACTGTTACTTATGCCGGGCTGTCTACCAGCACCTTACCCATCCATAAAGGTGTTGTTCAAACAACATCCTCATGAAGCCTTGCCTGATTCTTTCCACTGGTAGTCAACCCCTTTTATTGAATGTCTAGCGCCTTGTGTTCACCACAGGTTTTGAGAATTTTACTACCCCAAATCATCACATAATTGAGCTTGTTTGATGTTATGTAGACAAAACACTTGGTTAAATAACTATGCTCCCTACTTTTCATCTGGATGTTTCAATATTGTGGAAACAAGCAAAATGGCAGCAAGAGAGGTTCCTGTTTTAACCTGTTCTCTATGAACATAGTAAAATAGCATTGCCCTTAACCAATGTTAAGGTTAGAGCAGTGGATAGAGTACCTTGCATGGGATGAGGAAGACTCATCTTCCTGAGTTCAAATCTAGCCTCAGACACTTACTAGTTGTGTGACCCTGGGCAAGTCACTCAACCCTGTTTGCCTGAGTTTTGTCATTTGTAAAAATGAGCTGGAGAAGGAAATGGCAAACCCTCCAGCATCTTGGCCAATGGCTGTTGTTCAGGACTAGGGCTTTCTCCCCCTGGAATATAGTAGCAATGGAACTTAGTGAATTACAGCTGAGGAGAACAAGACAGGTTAAAAATATGGGGACTAGGAAATCAAGATAGTTTAGGAATATGATGAGGCTGTAAGATTCCAGCCTCACTTCCTCTCCCTTACTTCTGGTCCATGTCATCTTGTTCCCTGTCCCCATTCTCTCACCTTACCCATTCCGCTAATTAGAGATACTAGGAGAGTCTATAAGGAATAATGACCCTGAGGAGATGCTGTTGATGTAGAAAGGAAAGTTGTGTGAGGGGAGGAGGGATAGCAGAAATCTCTGTACCTATTATTAAGCTTTATAGATTGAACTTTTGCTGTCTAGGAAGACATCACCTATATAACTTTGTTGTTATGAAACTGCAATATTGTTTGCCTTGAAGTGGTTTTGGGGGGAATCTAATTAAGGACTTTAATTGGGATATTCCTATATATCTCAAGATACATTTATATTCACTTAGGTAACCTTAAAGTATATACTTCATATACATACATATGTGTGTATATATACACATACACACATACATACAAATATACATATTTGGATGAGTCATTATGTTCCAAGCACCAAGTTATTTAGCACAGAGCTGATTGACTAAAGTTTTAGCTTTTTGCTAAAACTTTTTTTTTTTTGCATCTAACAGATGTAACCTTGACTTAGACTCAAGGAATCCTGTCCATCATGTTACAATGTATTTATGAACTCCAGTGACTTTTATATATTGCAGAGCCGTGCTACTGGTAATATTCATTTTATTTCCTTTCAGATCCCCTCACCCCCACATCATCACATTATTAGTAGACTGGAAGGAAAGATGTTTAAAGGCGTAGGGAACAAACACTCCAGGCTTTTATCATAAATGGGGTTAAAATAACAGCAATGCATATAAAAATTACATGACCTTAGATCACAGGTCCTAGATTGATTGTCCATCTTTCTTCTCTGCACAAATAGAGTGGTTGTGTTATGGATGAAGTAGCCCTTTTAAATTTTTTTTCAAAGATGTAACTTTCTTGTGAAACGAGTATAATCACACATCTAGCAGGAGTTGTAGGCAAGACATGACCATAAGTCTTCCTGACTACAAGCCTCGTTCAGAAATTAGCTCCTTTAATATAATTTATTCTATGTTAAGAAATGGTCAAGAAAAAGTATGATATAATAGATAAACAGCTGGACTATGAGTCAGAAAGACATGGGTTCAAGTCCTGCCTCTGACAAAAACTGGAGGTGTAACGCTAGGCAAGTCACTTAGCTTTTCAGCATCATCAAACAATTCTCTAAGACTTATAGCTGCATCTTAGATGCTGATCAGTTGGTGGAGTTCCTCACTGGAGTGCCAGACACTAATGAAGTTGTGGGTGTAGACTTAGAGGTGTGCTGGTAAATATTTATGCATTTAAACAGTTATTTTGAAGAAGAGGTCCGTAAGCTTCATCATTCTGCCAGAGGGGTCCATGACACACACGGGAAAGTTGAGAACCTCTGATGCAATGTCTATTTCAGTTATCTGTGATTGTACGCTTTATCATCTTACTAGATAATGAATTCCACAAAAGCTGGGAATAGGGAACACACAAAAAAGGGCTAAGAACCTCCATTCTAGTCAAATGTAAATTTCTTGAGGGCAAGTACTAGATCTCACTTCCGGCTTTATATTCCCAGCACTTGTCACTTAGAAAGTGTGTAATACTTATTGACTTGACTGTTTGTCTCATTATTTAGATTAAACATGCTGAAATTCATAGTTTAGTTGTCTAAACATAATTAGTATATGGTCAAAGAATAACGATATAATCCAATGTTATAGGATCACAGGTTCAGAGTTGGAAGGAACCTTAGAGAAATTTAGATGAAATCTCTCATTTTAAAGATGGGAAAATTGAGACCCAGGGAAGTTAAATGATTTGACTAAGGTCACACAAGTAGTAAATGGCAGAGGTGGGATTCTTTGATTCCAAATCTATCATTATTTCCACTCTTCTTTGTGTGACTGATTATAGAGAATACATAAATTTCCCCCCTGAAACAAAAGACATTCAATTAAATAGCAACTCTTATTGTTCCTTATTGGTCCATAGGAAATGAAGATAGCTCCCAGCCCAGTCATACATATTTAATTGTTTATGACATTGATTATGATGTTAAGGACTCTAATTATCTCTATATTGGGAAGGTGTTACTTCTTGTCATTTTCATTGCCCTTTTGCTTAATGGCCCTGTAAAGGACTTTTTCCTCATTTGTCAGGGTGTCTGAGAGGATGAATCCATAAACTTATCCTACCTAGATGACTAATTTGCACCTCTATATATAAATTCAAATTAGCTCATTAGGTTTTTTCTTCACTTATTAGCTTCGAATAATGCTGATGCTAAGCAATTTCCCTAATTTGATCTCACACACACAAAATAAGGATACATGTGTATGATTACATGCAGTATTGTTATTGAGTCATTTCAGTAGTGGTCAACTCTCTGTGATCCCATTTGGGATTTTCTTGGCAAAGATACGAGAGTGGCTTGCCATTTCTTTCTCCAGCTCATTTTATAGATGAGAAACTGAAGCAAGCAGGGTTAAATGACTTGCCCAGGTCAGACAACTACCGTGTTTCCCTGATAATAAGACCTATCCCGAAAATAAGCCCTCCCCTTACTGTGTAAGATTCCTCTAAAATAAGCCCTCCCCCGAAAATAAGCCCTATTGAGATTGCTACTGTAGTGAAGGTGATCCCCTGCGCTACATTACGGTACTCTCTATATGCACCCCCCCCCCCGTGAAAGGCACGCCGCACTCCGAGCTGCATCCAATCAGAGCTGCAGCAGTGAGCGTGTCATCCTGTTCTTCCCCAGTGATTTGCTTATTGAATAAAGGTACATTTTTTTGGTCACATTTACCTGTTTATTAAAATTGCTGTCAATGTTCATTAAAATAAGCTCTCCCCTGAAAATAAGCCCTCTGGTGTTTTTCTGTCAAAAAAAATAATAAGACAGTGTCTTATTATCAGGGAAACACGGTAGTAATGTAATTGTATATAAACAAGAAAAGAAAAAGAATATAATTCTTAGTGAGTCTTAGAAAATAATTGCAAAACTCCTCAAATCAGTGAACCCTATAGAAACAGAAATCTTCAGGTGTAGCATAGACTTATTTAGCAGTCTCCACCAGGGGAGAGCCTGAAACCCCAGAGACTTGAATTTTGCAGGGTATTAGAGTATAGAAGTATTCTATCAATATCTCTGTTTGTTGATAAGAGTGGGGAAAAGAGTGAAGTAGATTTATAGCTACCTGTCAGGGAATGTTTATGAGACACTATGACATTCTCTTCAAGGCACCTATGTAATCTCCAATAGCTGTTTTGGGTATTAACACAACTAAAAATTAAACAAGATTTTTTTTCTTTACCACACTCACCTTAAAAGTGCTTAAAAAAGAAGACAAGTTTCAGAAAGTTTCTATTGCCCTGTGTAATAACTCTTAATTCACGTCAACTAGAGAAAGGGAACAAGATACTAAGGTCACCTGGCAACATAAGACATAAATCTCACCAAATTGGAACATGCTTCAACCAGTTTCCTGAATAAGCCAACAAAAC
This sequence comes from Petaurus breviceps papuanus, assembly GCF_028583685.1. Taxonomy (NCBI): domain Eukaryota; kingdom Metazoa; phylum Chordata; class Mammalia; order Diprotodontia; family Petauridae; genus Petaurus; species Petaurus breviceps. The sequence continues at coordinate 9,271,595 of NW_027187314.1, forward strand.
AGTTTATTATAGGGACTCCCATTTGGGGCTGAATTATGGGCAGACAATTCATGACTATAGATGAAATATATGGGACATATTTTAGGGAGAAGAACATTTTCCTTTTTTTTCTATTCTTAATATAAAACTTCTAAATCAACTTGACTCTCTCTCCCCAAAGAGCTCAAAACTATATTTACGAAATTAGACTAAAATTTAATTTAACTCTACTTAAATTTACTAACCACAGTTCATATATCTTATAAAGTTTGAGGAATTATAAGAAACTAAAATTCAGTCACTTTCCAAGGAGATGTTTACTTAATCCTTGATTTCTTCATTCCTTCCTTCTTCCCACTCTTTCTTTGGTAAAAGTGGCATGGGAACACAGGGTCATTTAGCTATTCCTGCCAACACCAATTGCCCTTACTACTGACTAATTTTCTGGGCAACTTTTCCAGCATAAACATAATCTCTCTTCTGTATGAAGTTAAAACAAAAGAATCTCTAATTCTTTCTAATTTTTACCTCCTAGCCCCCAGTCAGAGACAGTACTCTGGCAAAACACTTCAGTCTTCTCTAGAGATGCTGCTTATCAATTGCTTCCCTCCAAATGAACTCTCAGTAAGCAATTGTTGGTAGTTAACACTATTTATAAAGATAAAGTAAACATTTAAAACAAAGGTAAACAGACTTTCTTTGTATGAAGAGGAAGAACAAGAAGAAAACATACAAAACTTCAGACTCCCAAATAGGAGTTCCAGGGGAGAAAGAAAATATAGACTACCATTTTGGAGTCTGTAGTCTGAGAGTTTATATTGTCAGAATGTCTAGTGGGAGGTAGGGGTAGGGGGCTTCATGCTTATAAATGTAAAGCTGAAAAAAAAACATAGAGGTCATCTAGTCCAATTCCTTAATTTTACAGAGGAAAAGAGACCAGGGAGTTAAGCAACTTGCCTTAGGTCTTAAAGGTAGTGCATATTAGATCTAGAATTTGAACATGTCTTCTGACTCCAAATACAATGCTCTTTCCATTGTAACATAAGGGCTTTTTGTTACATTGCACACATTCAATCATAAGGTATAACCAGCATCTTTTCTGATATCCCATTCTTCCCAGTCACCACCAAAACCACACAAATACACACACACACACACACACACACACACACACACACACAGAGTTATTTGGTAACTGCCAACATCAACACTTCTGCTCTCTCAGCTCCTGTAGTCCTCTAAAGGTCTTCCCTATTCTAGCTCCATTTGTTGTTCTACTTCTCCTATCAGAAGCTGAGTTCCTCTGAGTTGTCTAACTCCATCCTTGACCCACTCAATCTGGTTTTCTCTTGAATTGTTTCATTATATTTTAATGGAAGACTGGGGGTGTGCAAATCACTTTTTGGCCAATCATATTGTTTTCTAATTAACTCAGGTGACTATTTGGCTGCATCATCTCCTTACTTTCTGGAATTGTTTCCTGGAACTTCAGGGGTCAACTCATTTAAATGTCCATCCTTCCTTCCTTCCTTCTTTCCTTCCTTCCTTCGTCCTTCCTTCCTTCCTACCTTTCTTCCTTCTTTCTTTCCTTCCTTCCTTTTTTTCCTTCCTTCCATCTAGTTCAAATCTCTCTATGTAAGGAAACTGCTTCCCAGAGAGAAGTGATATGCCTAAGACCAAATAGGTAATAAATGGCATTCAGGATTCTTTTCCACTGAAACATGTTGTGAGGATCAAACAGTTGATAGTATTTGCTTTGTAAATTGTAAAAATGCTATATAAATGTTGTGCCCTATAACTTCCTCTCCTCTATCTCTTTCCCTGTCTTTGTCTTTCTGTCTCTCTGTCTCTCTCTTTCTGTTTCTCTCTCTCTTATTGTCAACCTTTGCTATCTACTGACATTCCCTATTGACTATAAACATACCAATATCTTAAAAAACAAAAACAAAATAAAACTAAAACAAAAAACCTTTCCTTTGACACAACTGTTTCCTCAATTCATTATCTCTCTTCCCACCTCACATCCAAATTCCTAGGAAAAATGGTTTACTTTCATGTTATTTACTTTCTCACCCCCTGTTCATTTCTTTATCCTTTGCAATCTAGCCTCCATCCATATCATTCCACTGAAGCTTCTGTCTCCAAAGACAATATCTTGCTAAAGTCTGAATTTTTTCTCAGTCCTCATTCTTTTTTTTAAACTCTCTTCAATATTTGGCATTCATATCCCCCCTCTAGATATTCTCTTCTCCCTGGGTTTTCTGTGACATGGCTAAGGGAGCTAGAGATGTTAAGAGGAGGAAGGGGAGAGAGAGCATTTCAGAGACAGAACAACCTATTCAAAGGCCTTTATGATCTAGTTCTTCCCAACAAAAAAGTTATCATCCTTATCCTACCTCCTGTGCTTGAATCAATTCCAGTGCTCTATACCATTCCTCTTCTTTTCTTTCTTGATACTTTTTCTTAGGTATAGGTCCAATTATCATCTATATGCAAATGATTCCTGAATCTACAAATACAGTCATGAGGTCTCTCAAACTCCAGTCCCTCATCTCCACCTGTCTACTGAACATCTCCAACCCAATGTCTTATATGCATTTCAAACAGCATGTCCACAACAAATCTTTCCCCTTAAGCCCACCCTTCTTTTTTACTTCTCTGTTTCCATAGAGGGGATTATCATTCTTCAGATCACCAGTTACAAACCAAGGAATCCTTAACATCACACTCTAATTCATCTTTTTCTCCCTGACACAAATCTAATCTATTTCCAGGTTCTGTCAATTCTACCTTCTTCATATCTCTCACATCCTTCTTCTACTTTTTACACATGCTACAACCAGTCTAGGTCAGACCCTCATCACCTCTCACCATGACTATTGCAACAGCTTCCAGGTTGGTGTCTATTCCTCAACCATACTAGGTTCTCTTGAACCTTCTCTTGAAGGGTCTTGAGATAAAAGTCATCAATCACACAGTAGGTATTTATTAAACACTTACTATGTAACAAGGACTAGATCTTGGGATACAATGACAAAAATGAACCAGTCCTTGCCCTCAAGGAGGTTGCATACTATTGTGGGGAGGCAACTTGTAAACAGAAGTATATAAAAATATGAAAGCATATTAAAATGTACAAATAAACATCTGGTACTTTTAGGGGAAGATACTACCAGATGAGGGAACATATGAAGGCTTCACACAAGAGGTAATTAAGCAGGGTTTTGAAGGAAATGATGAATTTTTTTTTCAAAGCAATCGGGGTTAAGTAACTTGCTCAAGGTTACAGGGCCAGTTATTTCTGGGTGTGGTGCTAAGTGTCTGAGCCCGGGATTTGATCTCCAGGTCATCCAGACACTGGAGCCGGTGCTCTTACTCACTGTGCTACCTGGCCGCCCTGGAAATGATGAATTTTAAGAGGCAAAGCTGAGGAGGACAAGGGTGCAGCCCTGCAAAAGAAGAGGTAGAATGTCATATGTCAAAAATAGCAAGAGGTGTTAGAACATAGTAGTCAAAGATGAGACCCACATGCTATGTGTGACCCATAACACTCCTACATATGGACAGAACCTGATTAAAATGTAGCCTTTTTTTATTTTAATCTGCTGATGTATTAATATATTTTTTAATTTTTTTTAATTTTTTAAAAATATGTAAACATGTCTGGTTTTCTAAGTCAATATATGGCCTGCAGGGGTCTTTCTGTATGGTGTAGTGGCCCCATTTCTATTTGAGTTTGACATCATTGGTCTAGAAGATCACAGACCATAAAGGAAAATAATATATAATAAATTCAAAAAGTAGGCAGTAGGCCTGTTGTAAATAGATCCAAATACTAAACATTTGATACTAGAAATAATAGGAAACCACTGGAGTTTATAGTTTATAGGAGGTGACCAGCAGTTTAACTTGTGTTTTAATGAATATCGCTTTGATGTGAGAAAATCAAATACTGTTTTAGTACATCAGTAATTGACTCTATTCTGTAACTACTTAAGTTTGGTTTCTTTGTCTCTGAGTTAAGTTCAGCTTTCCTCTCTGAGCTAAGTTGTCCCATAAATCACCTTAATTCAAAGAAATACATTATCTCTATACATCTTACTTCCCATTAACCATTAAGGGAGACCTGTTATCTTACTAATGAGCCTTGCATACCCATGTACAATTAAGGGAGATCTGTTATCTTGATAGCAAGTCTTATGAAGGAAGTAGGTGGGTTCCAGGAAGTCTGTTAACTGTGAAACACTGGCTGTAGTTCAAAAAAGTCTGATCTGTTACTACAGGGACACAAACTAGCTGGGACACTACCAATGGGCTTTGCCTAGCAACAAGATGGAAGGAGGGTTGTTGCTAGCCATCCATTCAAAACTTCCATTGAACTGCATTGTTGTCTATCATCTACAATACTTCAAACTTTGTAACTGATCAAATTATTTTCCATTTGTGATACTTCCTATCATTTGTTCTCTTGCACCTCCCCAAAACATAGGTAGTCTAAAAAGCAATACCTCATGGTATCTTGGTTGACTGAGGAGCCAAGAGAACCATGTTATTGGTAATTGCCAGCCTTACCAATAAATTGAAGATGCTCAGAAATTTATGCCTCAATTTACCTTGCCATGATTTTTCCAAAACCACTGCCTATTGTCATTTCTTATAGCACTCTAGTGCCCCGCCATAATCATATGTCACAATTTGTTCAGCAATTCCCCAATTGATGTGCATACCTTCAATTTCTAATTCTCTGCCACCACAAAAAAGAGCTACTATAAATTATTTTTGTACATGTAGGTTGTTTGGCTTTTTCTTTGATCTCTTTGGGGGTACAGACCAAGTATTGGTATTCCTGAGTCAAAGAGTATATGTAGCTTTTTAGTCCTTTGGGCATAGTTCCAAATTGTTTTCTAGAATGATTGAACCAGTTTACATCCCCACCAACAGTTTGTTAGTGTACCTATTTTTTCTCATCTCTTCCAGCATTTGTCATTTCTGATAAGTGTGAGGTGGTGTCTCAGAGTTATTTTAATTTGCCTTTCTCTGATCAATAGTAATTTAGAGCATTTTTCACATATGACTACTGGTAACTTTGATATTTTCTGAAAACTGCCTGTATAATCCTTTGATCAACTATAAATTGGCAAATAGACCTTATTTTTATAAATTTGACTCAGTTCCTATGTAATTGAGAAATGAGGCCTTTGTCAGAGAAACTTGCAGTAGAAATCATTGATATTACTACATCATTTATGGTACAATTTATCAAAATGTAATTCTGATTATCTCCTTTAATTAGATTTATTTTGCTTTTGCTTTGTCTGAGATCATGATTTCTACCCTTACCTTTTACTTTTTTACTTCAACTGAAACACAGTAGATTCTGTTATAGTCCTTTATTTCAGCTCCATGTGTGTGTCTTTCTATTTCACGTGTGTCTCTTATAAAGAAAACATCGTTGCATTTGGATGTCTAATCTATTCTGCTGTTTGCTTCTGTTTTATGGATGAGCTCATCCCATTCACAGTAATGATTACTATGTATTTTCCTCCATCCTATTTCCTTCTATTTATTTTTTCTTTTTTTCCCGTCCCTCCTCAAAAGTCTGCTTTATTTTTGAACACTCTCCCTTAATCTGATCTCTCTTTTATCATTCCCCACCCCCACATCTCTTATATTCTTCTGCTCTTATTTCCCAATTGGGTAAGATAGACTTCTATATCCATCTGAGTGTGTATATATTCTTCCCTCTTTGAACCAATTCCAATGAGAGTGAGGTTCAAGCATTACCTGCAACCCCCAAATGCACATATTTTCCCCTGCAGTGTAAAAACTCTTTCTTGTAAGCCTCTTCTATGTGAGAAATTTGTTTTTCCTATTCTATCTCTCCCTTCTCCTTCCTGTCAGTGCATCCCCTTCTCTTACCCCTTCTTTTATTAGATCATCCCAAACTAATCAATCCATACCTAGATCGCCTGTCTATGTACACTCCTTCTGACTGCCCTAATAATGATAAAGATCTTAGGAGTTGTATGTATCATCTTTCTGTATAAGAATGTAAACAGCTTAACTTAATTTAGTCTCTTATGATCACTCTTTCATGTTTACTTTTTTTAAATTTATTTTTGCTTTTTGGAGAGGGGATGGTAGGGCAATTGGGGTTAAGTGACTTACCCAAGGTCACACATCTAGTTTTGTGTTTGTTAACTGTCTGAGGCTGGATTTGAACTCAGGTCCTCCTGACTCCAGGGCTGGTGCTCTATTCACTGTGTCACCTAGCTGTCCCTCATGTTTACTTTTTTATGTTTCTCTTGAGTGTTGTGTAAGAATGTCAAATATTCTCTTCAGCTCTGGCCTTTCCACCAGGAATGCTTGAAAGACTTCCATTTCATTAAATATCCATTTTTCTCCTGAAGGATTATACTCAGTGTTGCTGTGTAGATTATTCTTGGTGGTAATCTTAGTTGTTTTGCTTTTTGGAACATTATATTCCAAGCCCTTCCCTCTTTTCATCTGGAAACTGTCAAATCTTGTGTGATACTGACTGTGACTCCATGATATTGGATGGTTTCATTCTGACTGCTTGTAATATTTTGTCCTTGACTGGGAGCTCTAAAATTTGCTTATAATATTCCCAGGAGTTTTATTTTGGGATCTCTTTGACCAAGTTATTGGTATATTTTTTTTCAATTTTTATTTTAATCTCTGGATCTAAGATATCAGGGCAGTTTTATTTGATAATTTCTTGAAAGATAATGCCAGATTTTATTCTATTTTTTAATTCTTTGGACTTTGTTTTATTGTTCCCTAATGTCTCATGGAGTCATTAGTTTCTACTTTCCCAATTCCTTGCACACTCCATTTATGTGATGTAATTGTGAATAATCTTCCTCTGGGTCTGAATGATTCATGTCCCTGGACTGTTACTCTTGAAACATTTTCTCTTTAGATAACACCTCTACCCACTCCTCCCAGGCATCTGCACATGCATACAATTGTGTGAATATAAAGATACAACTTCATGTAGGAAGTCATTTGTGGGAGGTAACAGTAGTAATCATTTAAGTGAAAAGACTTCAATTTTTTTTCTATGAAATATTTTTTTTGACTTGTTACATTCTACTCATTCATGAAACTATCAAATAAAGCAAACATCTAGGCAATGTGCTAAATATCTTGCCATTCTGTATTTTGCTTGATTAAATAAATAGGAAAACAATGTTTTACATCTTCATAATATGTATTAATGATATGCAAGTTAAAATGCATACAAGTTATAGGAAATAAAAAAGACACAACAACATAAAAGACACTAACATTTATATAGTACTTTAAATCTTGCAAATATCTCATTTTATCTTCACAACAACCGTTGGAGGTAGATGCTATTATTGTCCCCATTTTATAGGTAATGAAACTGAGGCAGACAGATATTAAGTGACTTACCCAAGATTACATGGATAGTAAGTGCCTGAAGTAGGATTTGAACTCTTCTACCAATCCAAGGTCTAGCAATATTCACTGTGCCACCTTACTGTTGAAATCACAATTGACTTGACCAATAAAGCAGAATGATTTGATGCAGCCCAATACTCCCTTTCCAAATGAGACGACCCTAGCTATGTAAAAGTCAGCTAATGAAAAAGTAACTACAGACCTTAAAGCACACATGAAAGCTATTTTAACTAGGTCTAAGTCTTCTATAATGCACATTGATGGAAGTGCCTATATAATTACCATATACCAAGGACATATTGTTGCAGAACTCTATTGTAATTAGAGTTTTAAAATCAATAGAATTTATTTTGCATCCTGAAATATAAGTGACCTACATGATTCTTTGAGCTGCATGCATTTTGAGATTTTGGAGATGACTCTCAAAGATCTAAAGTTATTCATCTGTCTTTGGTGCTAGTCTTCTACTTCATTTAAATGTATGGAATTGATCTAAAAGATTAGACTCAATTTGAATTAAATATTAATCTGCTTCATCATTTAATCCACAGCATTGACTTACTTTGCTCCTTAATTATTTAAGAGTTAGATGTTCAACTGAATCGTTGTCCTTGCTATCTGAAGAAAAGTTGTTTTAGGATTTAAAAATGGTTATATAAATGTTTTGTGGCCAAAAAAAGTGTTATGTAGTGTTAGGGGAAAAAGGTCATCCACTCCAAACATCTATGATTTTGTTTATGTGGGTATTCCTTTCTCTGATGTTGATTGTGACCCCTCAACATCTCAGAGGTTGGTGATAATAACTATGGTTAAAAAAAATCACCCTATAGGAAACCAGCTAGCTAATTTTAGCTAGACTGATCCTTGGAAAACAATAATATAGTCTACAACTTGGTCCCATTAAATTTTTTTTAAATTAACGTGATGCAAAATAATTTTTAAATACTAATGCTTCAAAAATGTCAGCACTTCAAAAAAATAATTTTCTGGACACATCATTAATACACATTATGAATATTTAAAACATTGGTTTCCTACTTATTTAATCAATAAAAAATACAGAATGGTCTAATACTTAGCACATTGCCTAGATGTTTACTTCATTTTACAGTTTCTTGAATGAGTTGAATGTAACTTGAGCCAAAAAAATCTTTCATAGAAAAAATTGCAAGTCTTTTTGCTTAAATGATTAGTACAAGTACCAGTCACAAATGATTTTCTACACTTAATTGTATCTTTACAGTCACATAATTGACTGAAAGATTCAGAGACTACAAGTCCCCATATTACATATTTTGTTGATGATGCATAGGGATTTGAATTAGTAAAGAAAAGCACAGCCTTATCAGTGCTATTAAAACACGGAATCTTGTATGTGTGTTAATATCATACAAAATTCCTTGATAGATGGGACAATAGAAAGAACTCTGGTCAATAATTCTCAAATTGCAACACCAAGTAAGGCATAGAACAAGGATACATAGGCTCACAAAAAAAAAAAATAGTACTCCCATGGAAAATAGCCCATTCAGAGTTCAAATGAATGAAGAATTCTCTCTAGTAACCACTGGGTATTGTCTTCAGCTACTATTGTTCATGGATTAAGTTCCACAACTCACCAAGCATTTATTAAGTGCTTACTAACTACCTAGAAATGGATAAGATTTGGATGATGGCATTAAAACCCAGAATCCATAGAACCCTCACAAAGGGCTCCACAAACATCAAAAGAGAAGAGTCTAAAGATCTATAAAGAAAAAAAGAATCAAATTGATGAACGCCTTCTGTTCAGATAGTGACTTGCCCTTGTATGAGTAGGCCATTGACTTAGTCCTTTAGTATATAAACCTCAGACAGGATAAACCTGCAAAAGGATAGTGAAGTATGTTTAGAATTGAATTGAATGAAGAGATCAGACTGGATGCCATCTGAAAAATCGTACTTTGAATGATCCCAACTTGCTCTTTTTTAACACTAATGTTTTTTGAATGATGCTATATGACTACAAATCAAGGAATACATTAGGCTCTAAAAGAATAAAAAATGTAAGTGACCCAAAGGGCAATGGAGAGATACATGTTAAGCAATAAGTAGTGCTCTTATATTACCCATACTTATATTCAGTAATTCAATCAGACAAACAGTTACTGAGTACAAATTATACAAAAGATACTGTGCTAGATACAGAAAATATAAGACAAAAATTAAATAGCACCTTTCCTGAAAGAATTTACATTCTAAAGGCTGAATTTCATGCAAGGACTCATAAAAAATCAGTCACTCAGACGATGTATGAACATAAAACAAATGGACTGACTCTATATTGAGAGTAAGGCATGGGCATCCCAAGCACTAGGACAAAATTTGTGTAATATTAAAAGGTTTAGGCAGAGGTGCTTAACCTTTTGTGGCATGTGATGGACCCTTTGGCCATCTGGTGAATCCTACAGACTCCTTAGAATAATGGTTTTAAATGCATTAAATAAAACACAAGGCACTGCAAAGGAAATCAATTATATTTAGAGTTATACAATTATTTTGCTTTTTGTTTTTTTGTGTTTTGGAGGGGGAAGGTAGGGCATTTGGGGTTGTGACTTGCCCAGGGTCACATGGCTAGTTTTGTGTGTGTGTGTTAAGTGTCTGAGGCCGCATTTGAACTCAGGTTCTCCTGACTCCAGGGCTGGTGCTCTGTTCACTTCGCCATCTAGCTGCCCCATAAAATTATTTTAAAACAAGTTCACAGACCCTAGATTAACAAGTTTTAATAAAGAAAGGAATCCAGTGTATCATGGATTCTTTATGAAGAGTTTTTTTGTTTTGGGGTTTTTTTTTTTGGCTTTTTTTGGAGGGGGTAAGGTCGGGCAATTGGGGTTAAGTAACTTACCCAAGGTTACATGGCCAGTTTTTGTGTGTATGTGTGTGTGTGTGTGTGGGGGGGGGGTGTTAAGTATCTGAGGCTGGAACTGATCCCAGGTCCTCCCGACTCCGGGGCCAGCGCTCTTACTCACTGCACCACCTAGCCACCCCTCAGAAGATTTTCCTTTGTCAAAACTTAATTTTTTCCTCTCTGCAGTCCATTTTCCATCTTGTTTGTTCTCTTCAGGATGTTCTTCAGCTTAGAAATGGCCTTCCTGAAATGTGACAATCAATCAGAATTCAGAGTTGTCAAAGATTTAGCACATTGCCTAGATCTTAATTCTTGCTTCATCATCTCATAAGTGTCTATGAGGTGCAATGCACTCTGCTAATATAACAAGATCTTAGATAATTATTCCTCTCACCTGTACATTATGTGTAAGTAAGGTGGACAGCATCTGTGCCTCACTCAGTCTGTCTCCAATAATCACAGATGACAAACTGTAGAATCACAACCTGTCAGTCTTTTTGAAGATCCCATTCCTTCTTTAAAATGCAATAACAATATCTGTAGTTTCAGAGGAAGAAGTTATTGAAGTTGGTGTCATGGTAGTTACTGGGTACCTAGATACAAAGAAACGAGCAAAAAAGTCATCACTCTCAGGAATTCTTCTGAAGAAAAGATTTTTAAAGTGTATTAAAGGAGAAAATGAGGAAGAATTGTGTGAGTGTAACAACTAGGGGCAGAAGGGAAGGGGATGGGTGGAAGTCTTTATTGAAGAAGTGGCAGTTGAGTTGCCTTATTTTTTTTTTAAAGCAATTGGGGTTAAGTAACTTGCTCAAGGTTACACGGCCTGGGTGTGGTGCTAAGTATCTGAGCTCTGATTTGATCCCAGGTCATCCTGACTCTGGGGCTGGTGCTCTTACTCACTGTGCTACCTGGCTGCCCCTTGAGTTGAGTCTTGAATGAATATAGATAAAAAGGCAAAATCCTCTCCACTAGTAGTTTACATTGCAATTGGTGATACAATGTCCACATTTTTAGGTCTATACAAAATAGACACAAAACACTTACAAGGTGATCTTGAGCTGTGGGGGTGGGGAGAAAAGGCACAAGCAACCAGGGGACCAGAAAAGGTTTCATGAAGAAGGTGGTACTTCAGGGACCCAAGGACTTCAAGACATAGAGGCAAGGAGGGAGTGCATCCCAGGCATAGGGGCAACCAATGCAAAGACATAAAGATGGGGTATGGAGTGTCATGTGTAAGAAAAGGAAACAAGGTAGGTAGACCAGAGAGTACAAGGAGGAGAGATTGTAAAAAGCTCTAAATGCTGAAGTATTTACCCTAAGAGATGATCCAAGATCACAAAAGTAGTAATTACAGAGCCCAAACTCAAATTCGACTTCCTCCAATTACAAATGAAGAGCTCTTTCTTCTTCATGACCCTCTAAAAAATTAGTTACCTTGGAAGAGAGGTAGATTTAGTCAGGAAGATAGTGAGTTTTCCTTAGGAAATATTGAGTTTGCAATGCTTATGTGATCTCCAGGAGATATCCAGAAAGTAGTTGGTGATGAGGGTCTAGAGTTTACGAATGAGATTAAGAAACTAGATTAATCTAGATACATAGATTTGGGTGTAGATATAGACTATATAGACTCTCATCTACATAGAAAAGATACTCATGGGAGCAGATGAGGTGGCTAAGAGAGAGAATATAAAGAAAACAGAAGATTAAAGACATAGTCCTGGGGGACACAACTACTAGGGGACAGGATATGGGTGGTGATCCATGGAAGTAACTGGAAAAAGGTCAAAGAGGATGAAAACTAAAATTTGCTTTCAGATTCAATAGTCAAGAAACCACTGGAAACCTTGAGAAGAGGAGCTTTAGTCAAAGTGGGAAGTTTCAAAATTTTCTCTATTTTTCTATTATTAATTCTAAATTGGAAGTAATCACTTCCACCAAGGTTTCCATAGTTTATACCCAAGCAACCAGTTCCTCTCTATTAGTGAGAATCAGATTTAATATCAAACTTCTTCAGAATTTTGAAGGATGAAATTGTCCTTTAAAGCAAGATAAGAAATCTGTTCTTCTTTTGGTACAAAAACAACTCCAAAAACTGGATAATTAGAGCTTCCAGCCTCTACTATATAATTCTTCTATGTCAAGCTATTAATCTTTTTATTAATCAGTTTCTAAAACTCCTCATCTATTTATTCTTTCTTCCTAGATGTTCTGCAGGATACTACAATGAAAAAAATCACTTCTCCTTTTCCTTTTATTGATCTTCATCAAGACCAGTATTCTGGCTATTTGCTAGCCAAGTATAAATTTTCCTGTATAATTCAAATGGGTTTCCTTATATTTGTGCTACACCCCAACATTTAGCTGCTTTGTGGTTGTGGCTAAGTTACTTAATAGCTCTAATTTTCACTTTCCACATTTGTAAAATAAGACATTTTTACCATCTACTTAATAAGGGTTTGGGGGAGAAAACATTCTATAAACTCTAAAGTGCTTGATAAATGATTATTAATGGAAATGAGCATACAGAAAAATCATATTTAGAGGCAATGAACAAGGTCAATAGTGCTCCTCTCCAGTTTCATCCCTTTGGTCTCTAATGTCTTAAGTCATGCTTTCAAATATGTCCACCCAGCCCAAGAAAATAATGACCTCAGTTTATGGTCCTCAGAACAGGTTAACATCCTCATTGACAGATGAGAATCAAGAAGCAATCAACTTCTCCTTGGCAATATATATATATATATATATATATATACACACACACACATACATATGCATGTATGTATATGTGTGTATGTATATGTATACATGTGTGTACATATATACAGTTTTTCTTTTTGATCTTTCTCTGAACTATTGGTACTTCCTCACCAGCTCTTTCAGAGACACTGTCTCTGAATAAGGTGCTAGTTAATAATAGTTTAAAGCATTTCTCATCCCATTCTTTCCTTTTCTCCATCATCACATCACCACAAACTCATATGAAAATTTATATTGGGAAATAAGTATGTTATAACTGGGGAAAAATCACTGAATTAAAGGTTAGGAATCCTAAATTCTTTTTTTTTTGGTCTTTATTAATTTGTTTGTTTACTTTGAGTTTGCAGGATTCAATTACACAATTCCTTGCGTTTCAAATTTTCTTCCCCTCCCTCTCCTTGCTCCCTCCACCTCCCCCCCATGGTGGCATACAATCAATTATAGGATCTGCAAATAATATCACATTAAACAATAGTCAGGTTATAAAGAAGGATTGTATCAGATGGAATGAACAATAGGAAAGAGGAAACAAAACCAAACAAGAAAAAGACAGAGGAGCAGGTAGTTTGCTTCAATCTGCGTTCAAACTCTGTTCTTTCTAGTTCTTTCTCTGAATAGAAATCCTAAGTTTTAATTCCACAATCTTTCATTAGTTATCAATGTGCCCTTGAGAAAAGCATTTCCCTTTCTTGGACCTCAGTTTCCTTATATGTTAAATAAGGGGTTATATTATATTATTCTAAGGCTCCCATCAACATTCCATAATTCCATAATTCTCTATGGTTCTTTAAGCTATAACAGTCTCCAAGATCATGAAGATTAAATCTTTAATAGTAACATTACAAATAGTAGGAAGCAAAAGGAAGAGTGGTCTTTAATGTATATGTAAAGTGTGGGGTGTGTTGTCTATGTAGGTTGTATGCTTCCACATGGGCTTGTCTAGATGTTTCTAGGGAGGTACCCTTCTCCAAGGAAGACTCCAGAAGAGGAGCTAAAGACCAGAGTTAGTGGCTAACCACACCTTTCTTCTCATAGAGAGGGTACCAGGTGAGAATGATATCCACATTCCCAAATAGTGTTAGTCTAGGGGCAAGAGTTTTTAGGTTCAAGCTGCATTCTTAATTGCTTTCTTTTAATGGGGGAGTGCCCTAAACTCTACACCCATGGCTTAACACCTTTCCCACAAAATGCCATTTCCACAAGAAACACACATAGTGAATGGAAAATAAACCTATTTTTATTTTTTTTTTAAATATTTAGTCTTCAATGTTAATTTCCACAAGATTTTGAGTTACAATTTTTCTTTCCCCATCTTTCCCCTACCCCTACCCCAAAATAGCAAGCCTACTCAATACCCCTTCCCCCAATTTTATCTCTTATATCCTCTCCCTTCACCCCCCCCTAACTTTCTATTAGGGCAAGATGGGTTTCTATACCCCAGTACCTGTATATCTTATTTTCCAGTTGCATGGAAAAAATCAATTTTTAAACATTTGTTTTTAAAACTTTGAGTTCCAGATTTTTTCCCCTTCTTCCCTTCTCACCCACCCCCACTGGGAAGATAAGCAATTCAATATAGATTATACATGTGTAGATACCCAAATCATTTCCATAGTAGTTATATTGTGAAAGACTAATTATATTTCCCTCCATCCTATCCCGCCCCCCACTTATTCTATTTTCTCCTTTGACCCTATCCCTTTTCAAAAATATTTCTAACTACTCTCTCCCTCAATCTGCCCTCCCTTCTATCCTCTTACTCCCTACCCCCCTATTTTCCTGCAGGATATGGTACCCAATTGAGTGTGTATGTTATTCCCTACTTAGGCCAAATTCAAAGAGAATCAGGTTGTCCCATTCCCTTTCACCTTCCTGCTCTTCCCCTCTATTGTAACAGTTTTCTCTTGTCTCTTTTATATAAGATAATTTACTCTAATCTATCTCTGCCTTTCTCCTTCTCCCAATAAATTCCTCTCTCACCTCTTAATTTTATTTTTTTAGATATCATCCCTTCATATTCAACTCAACCTGTGCCCTCTGTCTATGTATATATGAACATACAAATGCCCACACTTCCATATATATTTATATACACATACATCCTCCTTTACATACATATGTGTGTATGTATACATACATACATACACACACACACATATACACACACACACACACACATATATATTCCCTTCAGCTATCCTCATACTGAGAAAAGTCTCATGAGTTACAATGATCATTTTTCTATGTAGGAATATAAATAGTTCAACTTTAATAAGTGCCTTATGACTTCTTTTTCCTGTTTACCGTCTCATGCTTCTCTTGCTTCTTGTATTTGAAAGTCAATTTTTCTGTTCAGCTCAGCATTTTTCATCAAGAATGCTTGAAAGTCCTCTATTTCATTGAATGACCATATTTTCCCCTGAAACATGATACTCAGTTTTCCTGGACAAGTGACTCTTGGTTTTAATCCCAGCTCCTTTGACCTTCAGAGTATCATATTCCAAGCCCTTTGATCCCTCAATGTAGAAGCAGCTAGGTATTGTGTTATCCTGATTATGTTTCCACAATACTCAAATTGTTTCTTTCTGACTGCTTGCAGTATGTTTTCAACCTGGGAACTCTGGAATTTGGCTATAATATTCCTAGGAGTTTTCTTTTTGGGATCTTTTTCAAGAGGTGATCAGTGAATTCTTTCAATGTCTATTTTGCCCTCTGGTTCTATAATATCAGGGCAATTTTGCTTGATAATACCTTGAAAGATGATGTCTGGACTCTTTTTTTATCATGGCTTTCAGGTAATCCAATAAGTTTTAAATGATCTCTCCTGGAACTATTTTCCAGGTCAGTGGTTTTTCCAATGAGATATTTCACATTACCTTCTATTTTTTTCATTTGTTTGGATCTGTTTTATAGTATCTGGATTTCTCAGAAAATCATTAGCTTTCATTTGCTCCAATCTAATTTTGAAGGATTTCTTATCTTCTGTGAGTTTTTTAAATTCCTTTTCCATCTGGCAAATTTAGCTTTTTAAAGCATTCTTCTCTTCATTGGCTTTTTGGACCTCTTTTGCCATTTGAGTTAGTCTATTTTTAAGGTGTTATTTTCTTCAGTGTATTTTTGGGTCTCCTTTATCAGGCTGTTGACTTGCTTTTTATGATTTTCTTGCATCATTCTCGTTTCTCTTCCCAATTTTTCTTCCACTTCTGTTATTTGATTTTCAAAATCCTTCTAGAGCTCCTCCATGGCCTGTAAGCAATTCATATTTTTCTTGGAGGCTTTTGATGTAGGAGTTCTGACTTTGATGTCTTCCTCCTGCTCCATGCCTTATCCTTTTTGTCCCCAAAAAAGGATTCTATTGTCTGTTTGTGCTTCTGTTGCTTGCTCATATTGGCAACCAATTATTGACTTTTGGGCTCTTTGCCATGGTAGAACTCTGCTTCCAGAATGGAGAGAGCTATGTCCCAAATGGCTGAGGTTTTTGCAGCTGCCAGAGCTATTAGATGGGCACCCTCTCTACAGCCCCCACATGTTCTGGCTCACTGGTCACACACCTCAGGACCACCACCCAAGACCAAGATCTGGATCCAAGCAAGTCAAAGCAAGAGCAATTACTCTCTGAATGATCAGTTGGTCCCCCTACAATCTGCAGACCAGGAGCTCTGAAGCAGCCATGCAGTAGTGGCTGCAGCCACCACGCCTCGTCCACTTCACTCTTCAGGGGGAGCAGCCGGACTATGCTCCTCCTGTTATAACAAAGTTCTACACTGACCTTTTACTTTGTTTTGGCATTTGTGGATTGAGAAGTCTGGAAACTGCTACAGCTGCTGGTGATTTACTCTCATGAAGTACGTTCTAGTCACGTCTGGCTGGGGCCTTCATGGGGCTAAAACCGCGGGTCAGTCTGGACTGTGCTCAGCTCCCAGCACCCTGCAATGGACCCTTCCTGTCAGCCTGCTTGGCTTCCTTCAGCAGGAGATTTATTTTCCTCTGTCACTTAGTGGGTTCTGTAGCTCTAAAGTTTATTTAGAGTCATTTTTTACATGTATTAGAGGAGGTAGAAGCTGGAGTCACATGGAAGTCCTGTTTCTACTCTCCCATCTTGGCTCTGCCACCCCAATAAACCTATTTATTCAAGAAAAAAGCAGGGAGAAATCAGAAAAGATGAGATTATATATACAGAGTGAATGAACTCTCCCATTTGGAACAAGATGAGAGACAGACAGAGACAGACACAGACACAGAGAGAGAGACAGAGACAGAGAGAGAGATACAGAGAGAGACAGAGAGAGAGAAAGATACAGAGTGAGACAGAGAGAGAGAGAGAGAGAGAGAGAGAGAGAGAGAGACAAGAGAGAGAGAGAGAGAGAGAGAGAGAGAGAGAGAGAGAGAGACAGAGAGAGAGAGAGAGAGAAGAAAGAGAGAGAGAGTCGCAAATTTAACCCAAAGGAAATTCTCCAAAGTTTTAGTATAGCAATGTGGGGATAGGCACATGATTAGGGTGTTGGTTCTTCCACATGTCAACTTCTTCCCAGAGCCTTTTTCTTCCTTCAAAGACCTACAGAGAAACTGGAACTATGTGTTTTCTCTCTCAGCTAGAAGCCAGGAGACCAGGACTTCTATTCTCCCAACCTTTTACTATCTCCACCACTCATAGTGGCACAGAGCATTGAATAATCAGTCTTTATGCAGGATAATTCCATGTAAATCAGCTTTGAGTCATGAGTTATATATTCTTTGGAGGTAAGGGAGCTTTGCCCCCAAGACTCCCTGTTTATAAGATATATAAAACCTGAACAGACTTTTCTTTCCCATATAGCCATTGCTGTTCCACCTATAGGGAATCATGGGAACCTAAAAATATAAAATAAGGCTAAAAAGATTGTAAGAGGTCATGGAAAGATTAATGGATTTGGAGTTAGAAAACCCAGGTTTGGATCTTGCCTCTGCTACCTACTCCTAGTATTGCCTTGGATGAGTCACAACACATGTGACCTCATTTTAGTGTGAATAAAATATCAGAGTAACCTTCAAACTGTAAGTCTTATAATACTCTTAAATAAAAGTTTTAAATTAAAATCAGCAGGGTAGTGGAACAAGCATAGAAAAGTGCCCTTTAAAGGTCCTCAATCTCCAAGATCTAGGGCTTTTTTCTACTCCGCTCTACTTCTATTTCCTCATTTGTAAGATGGGAATAATAAGATATGTCCATTTCACAGGATTATTGTGAAAAAAAAAATCTCTCGAAAAAGCTCTAACTTTATGTAAATATGACATATCATTCTTTGGCTCATGCTCCCACTTCCGGGTCAGGAAACATCTAAACCATCACAGATCTATGCTGGAAAATCAATTATGTTTGAGAGGGAATGGTACTCTTTGAATTCGAATAATTTTCTTTTCCTGTAACTTAATGAGTTAAGCAATAGAATGGAAAAAAAAGTTCTTATTTCTAATCCTAGCTTGAGATGGATGGATGTATTCTCTAACTGAGCATTTGACTTGACTGCTATCTGCCTCATTTTCTCTATCTGTCTGTAAACTAGATATAATGATATTTTTCACCCACCTCGTGACAGCAGTATTGTGAGGAATGAATCATTGTCAAGAACATTGCAAGTACAAAGAGTCTATATGAATAGTAAAAAATAATTTGAAACCATAAAAAGACTGAACCCAGAACCCCTAGCACTAGTTTGATTTAGTCATAAGTTTGGGAGCATAATTAGAATAGAGTGGAACAATTGAGATTTTAGCACAATGAGCTGGGAAATTGAATGTCCCCTTTATGTCCCCATTTAACTTAAGGTTGAATGAACAGTGATATATTGTTCCTGATAGCTACATGTCACCTCTGTGATAAATTGAATAGGGCCTAGATAGAAAGACTTCCATTTTTCTGTCAGGAATCTTGTAAAGAATAATAATAAAGTTTCCACTATAATTAAAAAAATCAATATTTTAACTACTGAGTTTCAGGATATTACAGAAACATTTGATATTCGTTATATAAGGTGGAGGAGTCACTAACATCAAGCACAAAATTAAAATAAAATCATGATTCCAAAAATAACTGGTTATGCAATTCATCTTACTCTGGGCTCACAAACTAGAATTTCTCCCATTGAAGTAAACGGAGCTCTTATTTACAGGACAAAAATAAATGGTCTGATTATATATTTGAAGGCATAAATAAAGGGACAACAACCTTTATTCTAAAAGTCCTTCTTTTCAAAAATGTGGCATTTCTGGAGTCAAGGAGGGTTAAGTTATTAACCTGACAAACTTGACCTATTTTCCAAATGGAAATGGGACATTTTTAACCTGCAGATGGGTAGATACTGGAGGAGGGAGGGAATGAGGGTCAGGGAGAAAACATACTTTTCTTCACCAGAAAAGCACTGCAGCCCTGAACATGGCACAGTTTGTCTCTCAGGTGAAATTATTTAGATAAGAAATATGTTGCAGAATAACAGAGAATTAGAGTCTCTCCAAAAGTAAAATGATTCTATTAGACACTCCTATTATTCATAGATTATTAACAGTTTGAATCCCGGTATTTTTAATGTCATTATGCATAGCCTTGAAGATTTTCCTCATCTCTTTAATTTTATCCCCTTAATATCATGCAGAATTTCCTCATGATATTTTCTGCATCATGCCTAACAAACAATCACTCTGTCTCTACTGGAGGACCTGCAGTGAAAGGGAACTCACTACCTGATGCAACGAATTCTACTTGAGGGTGACTTGAATTGTTTTGTTGTTGTTTTTTGTTTGTTTGTTTGATACACTGTCTAAATCTATGAACAGCTAGGTGGTGCAGGGGATAGAGTACTAGGCTTGGAGTCAGAAAGATTCATCTTCCTGAGTTCAAAGATAGCCTCAAAATACTTACAAGCTATGTGACCCTGGGCAAGTCACTTAACCCTGTTTGCCTCAGTCTTCTCATCTGTAAAATGCACTGTAGAAGGAAATGGCAAACCACTCTAGTACCTTTGCCAAGAAAACTCCAAAATGATGTCATGAAGAGTTTGATACGACTGAAACAATTGATAATAAAAGTCTAAATCTGCCTTTCAGTAACCCTTCCTTCTAGTTCTCCCTTTGTGGGAAGAAGAAACTCCTTCAGAAACTGAGTTGTTATACTCAGCTCAAACTCTTCATTTCTTAGAACTCCCAGGTTTGAAATGATCCTATGTTGAGGGAGAAGGGTAGAGAGACATCTGAGCTCTAAGGATTAGAATAAGATACTTTTCTTGCCTCAAAACTACACTCTGGGAGAATTTTTACATGGTAATAGTAATTTTTTTCTGATATTATCAGTGAGTTATCGTTTGTTATTTGTTGTGTGAAAAATAGACTAGTAATATCACTTTTGATTTACTTTGCAATGCTTTGTAATCTAGCTTCCAAACCAAGCTGTCCTTTCCAAAGTTAATGGTTTCATAATGCTCCTTAGCTATCTATCCCCTCTGTTTGATGAAGCACAGAGAACTTTGGCCTAAGGATGAAATAGTCACAGGGAATGACATGATGCAGTTGCAAGAGATGGGAGCCACATTCAAGGTCAAACTCAGAGAAGGACACCATAGTGATATAATGAGAGTGATAGGCTTCTCCTTGCTGGGCCCAGCCATTCAGTCCTCTCCTGCTGTTCTGTGATAGGTTAGCCAAGGTTAGAAGTGATCCAACATCCTACTGGCAACCTGACATCCAAAATGAGGAAAAACACAAACTCTAGTGCCTTCTAGTTAAAATTGTATTCCAAATTCCATGTCTTAAGTTGAAGCAGCATTTCTGTATTTACTAATCTGTTCTATTGGATATATGAATTAAAATTTATAGAAAACTGAATAATTTTACTCCTTTGCTCACTTATGGGAGGATTCAAATTGTATGTTTCCCAGGTTGGGATTGATCTTGTGTCTAGGAGACTTCTGGGATCTAACAGACAGACAGGAATGAAGCTACTTACTAGAAGTGTATTTTGTATTGCTGTCCTGCTGTTATGCAGTCTATTTGCTAATTGATTTCATACTCCAAGTAAAAATAACTGTGTGCTATTTGTTTACATAGTCATAGTGGATAATCATCTCCATTATGCCAGGGTAACATGATAAGTGCCCACTGAAATACAGCAAGTTCAAAAAAGTGGCATGTTCTTACCAATGAGATGGTGAAGGCGCAGCAGCTGTTTTCTGATTAATTTTCATATCTCTTGACAAGTCTTCAATAATTCATGGGAGAGATGAAACTGAAGAATAGACTGTCTGAGAACCATAGAATAAACTGTCTGAGAACCATAGAGAATAACATACTTAGAGCATGCTTTCCAAGTTTATTACATATTTTTCCCTTCAAGCATTTTACATTCTAGTCAGATTTGCCAATGTGCTACTCTTTCTACAAAATATTATTTTATTAAATGAGAGTTTATTATTTTTCTTCTCCAAGTAAAATATTTTTTAGTTATTTTCCAAATGGGTGAAAAATATAAATAGGTATTTTTCAAAAGAAGAAATAAAAGGTATTAAGTAATAAGAAAAAATTCTCTAAAGCACTAATAATTATAGAAATGCAAATTAAAGCAATTTTAAGGTTTCACCTCATACCTATCAGACTGGAAAAGATATGAAAAGGCAGTTGTGGGAAAATAAGTACACTAGTACATTGTTGGTAGAACTGTGACATTCTGAAAATATAATTTGAAACTATACAGCCAAAGTTAGGAAATTGTCCATACATACTCTTTAACTCATTTATACTACTAGTAGGCCTATATTCCACTCCCCTACCCCCCCAAAAAAAATAACAATGAAAAAGTAAAAAGGTTCTCTATGTGCAAAATTAATTACAGTAAATTTTTTAAAGGTAGTCAAAATTTGGAAACCAAAGGGAGTTTAATTTGGGAGTGGTTAAGGAAATCATGGCATGTGAATGGCATGGAATATTACTATGCCTTAAGACATGATAAAATGAACGCTTTCAGAGAAAAACTGGAAGTTGAACGCAACCTCAGAGGCCATCTAGTCCAATACATTTATTTTACAGATGATAAAGCTGTGGACCAAGGAGGTTAAGTGATTTGTTTAATGTCAACTCAAGCATCAGAGTTAATATTTGAACCCTGCTTCTCTGACTCCAGTCAGTGCTCTTCCTCTTGCTATCACATTCACAAAGTCCAAAATTGTTGGGTTTTTATTGTGTATTCCTTTTGTCAGCTGTGTAATTTAAAATACTGTTCAGAAACAGATGAAGCAAGGCATTTGATTTTCACTATCTCACCAGCCTGCTAAAAGAAGGGGAAGAAAAATAAACATTTCTTTAGGGGAATGTTAAGTTTCAGATAGGCCACACCACAGGCA
The DNA here is from genome assembly GCF_028583685.1 of Petaurus breviceps papuanus. NCBI lineage: Eukaryota > Metazoa > Chordata > Mammalia > Diprotodontia > Petauridae > Petaurus > Petaurus breviceps. The sequence continues at coordinate 9,294,035 of NW_027187314.1, forward strand.
CTAAGAACCTTTAAAGGTCAACTCTGTAAAAGTCTTTCTACTCAAATTATGTGGTCCACTGGCTGTAAAATAGACACAAATCTAAAGGGAGAAACACAAAAACCTTTCTAGTTAACCACAGTGAAAACTTTAAAGATTATCAATAAAATTGAAAGTTTTCTTTAGAGAGAAAGTTTCATTTTGGTAGAAATTTTATTGTGTAGACATTTGATCATATTTATGAAATACACAGTTTTATATATTCTAAAACTAAAGTGAAAGTTGTAACCTAAATATCATGTCTAAGATTTACTTGTTGAACACAGATTCTGATAAATATTATCAATACCATACTGAAAAAATTGTTAAACTTCACCTATGATGAAATATGAATATTATTTCTCTTTATTTTTTATTTTTCCCTAGTTACATGTAAAAACAATATTTAACATTCATTTTTAAAAATAACTTTCGGCTCCAAACTCTCTCCCTGACTCTCTCCCCTTCTCATAGAAAAGGCAAGCAACCCAACACAGGCTACACATGTGCAATTATGCAAAACATACCTCCATTCTAGTCACATTATAAAAGAAAATATAATACAGACCTAAATAAATAAATCAAAATGAAGTGTTAAAAAAGTATGCTTTGATGGGCATTTCTTCCTCCCTGCTTCCCCCTCTTCCTTCCTAATTATGAATACTGTTCAATTATTTTTTATTTTATTTTTAAATATAGTTTATTTTTCCTAATTATATGTTAAAATGTTTTTTGATATTTGGTTTTTTTTTTTTAATGTTTTGAGTTCCAAATTCTATCCCTCCCTTCCTACCTCCTCTCCCACCTCCCTGAGATGATAAGCAATCAGATATAAGTTATACATGTGCAATCATAATAATCTAGTATAATATAAACTCAATTAATTTTAAATGATTTTTTATAGTTGTATTGATCCTCCGATCAGTGCTATAGAAGGGATCTTGAAGACTAACTAATAATAAAATTTCTCTTCCTCATCATCATTAGCACTTAAATGGTACCTACTATGTGCCAGGAAGGAAGGAAGGAAGGAAGGAAGGAAGGAAGGAAGGAAGGAAGGAAGGAAGGAAGGAAGGAAGGAAGGAAGGAAGGAAGGAAGGAGGAAAGGAGGGAGGGAAGAGGGAGGAAGAAGGAAATCTTTCCCCTGGGGAGATTAATCTTGGCTACTGTCATATGAAAAAGACAGTCCTGCTTGACAATGACACCCACCAATTTCCCCATGTTGACTTAGGATCCATGGCCATGAGAGGCAGCATATAGTGAAAGAAAGAGAAGGTTCTCAGAACCAGGATGATCAAGGTTCAAATCTGACTTCTGATACCTGCTGGCTATATGACACCACACAAGTCACTCAACCTTTCAGGGCCGCAGGCTTCTACGGCTGTAAGTTGCAAAGAAAATGCTGACTTGCATTTGTAGAGGGAGTTTCCTTCCACCAATGACATTGCAGGTCCAGTCACTATTCCTATCCCTTTGTAGGATCAGAGTTAAACCATGAGATGAGCAGAATTCGTGTGTATTAAAGTGATGAACTACATTGGGATCATAGATTTGGAGTCTGCAGCTCATTTTGTTCAATCCCCTCATTGTAAGATGAAGAAACGGAGACCAAGAAGTGGTAAAGTGATTTGTCTACAGATTGTGAGTATCTACAGCAGCATTCGAACCCATGTCTTCCAGACTCTTAAGTCAAGCCCTCCATCCACTACCCCTTTGGAATTGGGAGTCAGGGAAAATGCAGCTGACACTTTTCTTTACTCAGCACAATCTATTGTATACCATACTTCAGCTTTAATTCAGATACCTCAGTGATGCCTCAATCATGTTTGCTTTTTCTGCATAAATAAAGCTTACATCATTTTTCTCTTGTGGGGAGTGGAGGAGTTCTTTTGTTAGAACAACAGTAACTGAATTATTTTTTTAATGGTAGAATCTCCAGAAATATTTGTTATTACCACAAGCTGTCCCTCAAAAAGAGCAATGGTTTGGATGAGTCCTATTCCTAACAAACAGTTCACAAGGAATTTTAAAAATAATTGTATTATAACAAGAAAAGGAGTTATTATAAAAATTAAAAACTCAATTTATTGATGATATTATATATTCAGTGAAGACAAGGCCCACATCTTCATTCTCTTGTTATTTCTCTCTGCACATACACAATCCCAATGTAGTTCATAGTTTAAATGTGCATAAATTCTTCTGTCTACTTTATTCTGACCATTTATACTATTTTCTAACCCTATCAGCTTTGAAAGAATGAAGTTCCCTTTAATGTGTATGCTCATCTCATGGTTTGAATCTGATCATACAGAGGGACAGGAATAGTGACTGGACCTGCAATACCATTGGTAAAGGGAAATTTTGGATGAGCAAACTCCCTCTATCAATGCAAGTTAACATTTTCTCTGCAACTTACAGTTGTAGAAGCCTGGGGCCCTGAGTGACTTGTCTGGTGTCATACAACCAGGAGTAAGACCTTCAGGAATAGTCAATAATTCAATAAATACTACATATTACTTAAATGGCATTTAAAAGTTTGTCTCATTCCATGATAAAAATACAAATATGATAGGGATCATGTTATTTAATTCAATCTCAATTCATAAATTTTGTCATATTCTTCCTTATACTAGGTTTGGTTTTAGTTTTATTTCCTCAGCTGGATTTTAAGTTCCCTGAGGGAAGGGGTTAGGTCATGTTTATCTTTTCTTTCATATATCACCTGTTACAATGACTTCCAAATGATAGTGTACATAACCAATTTCACACAGTTAATTTTTCACACTAAAATTGTTTCAAAAGGACTTCTGAGTCATTAGGACTGGAAAGAAATGAAAGTTACTTAGTAAAATATTGGGACTGTCCAGCCAAGCCCCAATTCCCAAGCCTCAACTTGATCTTCTGTAACATGGGATAACTTTTTTTTCTAAGAATAAAGTTTCATGAAAAGATTGGTACTTATAATTTTTTCTCCTTTAAGTGTCTCTAACATAGAAAATGTCTCAATGATCCTCACTCTACCTTCAAATGAACATCTTAACCAAATAAAAGTACAATCTTGAATGCTGTGGTTCACTGCAGCCCAAGATGCTTTCATTTCATGACAACTGTACAGAATCTAGTGAGTCAATGACCTAGGTTCACCACTGGTCACAATGAAGTCAACCTTCAGGGAACACCACTGATCAATGGTTCCAGGAAAAACAAATATACAGCCAGAATGGAAACTGAGTTTTCTTAAAGGTCAGAATTCTTACACGATAGTCATGAGAAAATGTTGCTGTTGATTTATTCAGTTCTGTCTCTTCTTGTATTTCCTGTGCTTCCTTTTCACACATGTGTAGAGATACTACTCTGCAAACCACTGAGGATACTTAGTCTGAAACTCAAAGTTTTTTAAAATTTCTTTTATAGGGATACACACATAATAGACATAGATACATACATATGTAATACATTTATTATTGCATTTTTAAATAAATCCCAGCAAGAACACTGTAGGGAACCCTGGGTCTAAGACATTTGCCATTTTGTAAGTAAGGACACAGCACACTTCCAGAATTTTCAGCCAAAGTGGACTTCATGGTATTGAAACACATGACTCATGACATTATACTATCAACAAATGCCACATGCTATGTTTAATGGTCTGTATGGTGAAAATCGTTTTTTTCCAGTAACAATGTATGGCTGTGAGAGTTGGACCATAAAGAAAGCTGAGTGCCACAGAATAGATGCTTTTGAATTGTGGTGCTGGAAAGATTTTTGAGAGTCTCTTGGACAGAAAAGAGATCAAATTAATCAATACTTTAAAGAAATTAGTTCAGTACAAATAAAACCAAATGTAGCCAAGATTACAAGGAAAGCAGAAAATTGGGAGGAAAATTTATAGACAGTTTTTCAGATAAAGGTCTCATATCTCACTCAAATATATAGAGAACTCTGTCAAATTTATGAGAATATGAGTCATTCCCCTATTGATAAATGGTCAAAAGATATCAATGAGCAGTTTTTCAACGAAGAAATAAAAATTATGTATAGTCAAAAAATGCTCTAAATCATTATTGATTAGAGAAATGCAAATTAAAACAGCCTTGGGACATCATTTTACACTTACCATATTGACTAAAATTATAGAAGGGGAAAATGACAAATATTATAGGGTATGTGAAAAAATTGGGACATTAATACACTGTTGGCAGAACTGAGAACTGATGCCACGGTTTTGAAGAGAAATCTGGAATTATGGCTAAGGGATTATAAAACTGTGTAAACCTTTTGACCGGCAATACCACTATTAGGTCTGTTTTCAAAGGCAGAGGAAAAGGAAAAGAGCTTAAATGTTCTAAAAGATTTATAGAAGCTTTCTTTGTGATGGCAAAGGACTGGAAATTGAGGGGATGCCCAGGAGCTGGGTAACGGCTAAACAAGTTATAGTATATGATTGTGATGGAATACTACTGTGCTGTAAGAAATGATGAGCTTGTGGATTTTAGAAAGAACACAGAAAGACCTGCAGAAAATAATGAAAAGTGAAATGAGCAGAACCAAAAAAGCATTGTACACAGTAATAGCAATGTTCTAAGAATAATTGTGAACAACCGGGTTATTCTGAGTACTATAAATACTCAAATCTACTATAAAGAACCTATGGGGATGTTGAAGCAAGTCATGATGGTGGCTACCAAGCCCTGATGAACTAGCAGTTTCACTCACTGCCAGGCTCCCAGACCAGACCGCAGCTTCTCTGAGGACGGACTCCCTGCTGGCCCCGTGCCTTGGGGAGAAAACAATCTCTGTTGATCACATGGGGTCGAGGGAGGGCGAGGGAAGCTACAGCTGAGTGGCTGCCGGGTCGGGGGAGAGGCCGTCCCGCAGGGGAAATGTGACCAACCCCACCAGCCACCTTGACCTCCCTCCCAGCCCTTCCGAGAGGCCGACCGACAGAAACCTTGGCGTCCCTGGGCAGCAGCGATACCCTGCAGACCACTCTGAAGACCCTCCAGCAATAGACCTTCAAGATCCCACATCAACCCTGAGGAGCTGGTTAAGGCACTGAAAGAGAAGATTGTATCTGAAAAGGGAAAGGATGCCTTTCCAGTAGCAGGCCAACATTTAATTCATGCAGGCACAATGCTTAAGGATGATACTGCACTCAAAGAATACAAAATTGATGAGAAGAACTTTGTGGTGGTTATGGTGACAAAACCCAAAGCAGCAGCTACTTCAACACCACCACCAGCTACAACTCAACAATCAAATCCTGCTACCACTACTACAATTAGTTCATCTCCAGCAGCATCTGTGGCTCAAGCCCCAACTCCTTCCCCTGCCTGGGCTCCCACCCCTACACCAACTCAGTCACTCCAACACCAGCCGAGCAGCTTGTGAACCCTATACCTTACTAGTGCTCCTAAGGAAGAGAAACCAACAGAGAAGCCAGTAGAAGCTCCTGTGGGTATTAGCCCAACATCTTCTGACAGACTTTATGGGCGCACAGCATCTCAGTTTAATGAATACCATTATGATGTCCACTTCTATATAATGAGGATTTTCCACATCCTGGCCAACAGTCCATACTAACATTGCTTTGCTGATGTGGATACAGTAATAACTCACTTATTTGGAGGCTGCCTATGTGGCAACCTCAACTATCTGGAACACCACCAAGAACCTGGCAGTAAGCAGAAAAAAAGAAGAAAAGAGACCTTTGAACAGCCAGAATAGGTGTCATAAGGTCCATAAGGCTCATGCCTTTTACTTATTGGAATACTCATACTCTCATTCAAAACCCATTTGCTTATCTGGGGACATACTTTTAATCACCCTGGTTTTATAAAGGGGATCCTTTTTGGTAGGAACATTGATAACAGCAAGAAGTAACAGCAAAGTATAATAAAGATAATATAAAGCATGTAGAATAACTGGGGAGGGGAAAGCATTATCATTTAATTAAAGATAAATAATCCATAAACCTCAGTGATTGTGTTCCTATTCTTCCTCTAATCCCAGTACAGTACAGTAGAGTAATAATTTATTTGTGTCATTATTACCCTAAGTCAAAGAAAGGGTTAAGTCTACTCTGTTTAAGAGGTTGGTGAAATACAAGATACAGTTAGAGAAAGACTTCTATCTAAAATGGTTAAATTTTTAAAATTGATACTTTATTATTACTGATGCTTTGGTTATCTAGAAAATTAGCATGTAAGAAACTCATTTCTCTGAGAATGAATAGCCTAATTAAAAAAAAATTTAAGTCCTATTCTGCATTTGTCCATTTAAACAAGGATAGTCCTTTTGATGAGGTATTTCAGCATTTGTTTTTGAATAGCTGTTAAATTGAATACCAATAAAATTTATTTCTTCCAAAAAAATTTTTTAAAAAAGACTCTATGAAGGAAGATGCTATGCATCCCCAGAGAAAGAACTCATAAATAGAAGTACACATAGTGTGGTTTTACATATATTTGTAAATCTGTGTCAAATAGTAGCCTTCTCTAGTGCAGGGTGGGAAGAGAAGGAGGGAAGGAGAGAGAGTTTAAAACTTAAAATGTAACCAAAAAATAATTTAATTAAAAAAATTAATTTAGTTCAGACTATTGACTGGAAGGTCAAATATTGAAGTTTAAATATTTTAGCCATACAACGAGAAGACAGGAGTCATTGGAAAAGACCCTGATGTTGGAAAAGATTGAAGACAAAAGGAAACGGGGACAGCAGGGGATGAAATGACTGGATAGTGTCAAGGAAACAACAAACATGAACTTACACAGACTTTAAGAGAATATGGAGGAAGAAGAGCCCAGAGTACTATGGTCCATAGGGTCATGAAGAATTGGACATGACTGAATGACTGGACAAACAACAACAAATATGTGATATACTGGCAATTAACCTTATAAACTTACTTTTGGGTGTGTATAACTTACACATTACCCATAATTTTTTTTCTGAAAGCCAAAGGCCCAAAGTCTCTCTTCCTCTACGATGAGATATAATGACAGTTTAGTAAAATTCAAGAGCTTATCAAGATCTTGAATTGATTTGACATTTTGGCAAAACTCAGTCTTAATAACCTTAATTTCATGCAAAATTTTTGAATGATTTATCTGATAGAAAGGCAGAAAGTACCACTGAAATTTCCAGGAAGGAATTTAACCTGTCATTATTGCAAACTTATCCTCCCACTATTCTCATCATTATGTACCTCCCTATTTATATACTGTAATTAGATTGTATCTTCATAACTAGAGTGAAATACAAGTAATTCCAAGAGAATTCGGAGAAAGACAATACAAATTATGAAAGATTAGGACCAATGAACAAGAGAACTAAATTTACTTATCGTCACCGCCACCTTCCTCCACCTCAATCTTAATTATATACTTCAAGCGTATGATATTAGATTGCATGTATCTGTAAGGAGTAATCAGCTTCATTAGCTACTGAATAATAGGACAGTCCTTTTCCTACCAAGATGAGAATTAAATTGAGACATTCAAAATCATTTGAACAAGTTAGAATTTTTCTGAAATCTTTGACACAAAGAATCTCATAGTTGGAAGGCAATCTAGACCAATCTCCTATCCAATAAATAAACAAGTATTTATTAAAGGCCTAAATATGTGTCAGTAATTGTGCTAGGTCCTAGGTATATAAAGGTATAAAAATGCAGCACAGACAATTCACCACTTTACAGAGCAACCCTTTTCATTTTGGGAAAGTTCTAATTGTTAAAAGTGTTTTGTTCTTTTTATCTTGAGCCACAAATGTGTCCCCAAAATTTTTATCCTCTGGTCATAGTTCTGTCTTCTAGAGTTACATAGAATTGCCAAGGTCATGCAGCAATTCAATTTCTAAGGCTGGATTTGACCTCAGATCTTCCTGATTCCAGCCAGGCCCACCATGCTATCCATTTTGCCACCTGGCTACCTACTATATTATTATAGTATTATTTGATACTCATTTGATATAATCACTAGAGTAGTAGTTTAGTACCAGATGAGATCATATCTGTAAAATGCTTTACCAAACTTAACTACAAAAATGATAGCTGATAGTGATACTAATAATCCTATCCCTAAAAAAGCATAGGATGCGAATTTGAAGGGACTTGTTCTTAGTGAACCTCTTCTGCCTCATGATGATCATCATTGTATCCTCCTTAAATATTCACCAATTATTTAATAATAAAGTAATTTTGAAAGGCATGAGAATCAGACTCATTCTTTTACCTTTTTTCCTCTTCTGAAAATGGAGATAATCTCTACCTGGCTTCAATCTTCTAGCATTGCTGGAATTCTCCAGCCCTGCTCAAAGATTACCAGTGGGGATTTCATTATCACATTCACAGCTTCTTTCAGTAGCTTGAGATGTTTTCTCTCTAGACCTAGAGACTTCAATTCTTTTAAAGTTAAAATATTATATTCAGGTAATGGAAGCCCAAGAAAAATGTCATATTTTATTAAGACCATTCACCTCAAAGAAACAATAGTAACTGAACAATCTACCTCAAAAAAAAAAAATGAAATCAAAATGGTGCTTGAACAAAATAGTAAATGAACTGCAATGAAAGGAATGCTGGATTTGACATCAAAGGACCTAAATTCAAATGCAAATTCTGCTAATTATCACCTGAGTGACCTTGGGCAAGTCTCTTAATTTCCCTGAGCCAGGTGATGAAGTCTGAACCCAGAACCTCTGGTTCCAAATGCACTCTTCTTTCTACTCTACTAATCCCACTTCCTTTAGTTAACTGAAAGCCCTTTGTGCCTTGCACAGTGTATCTATTCAATGTTTATTTTTGTCTTTGTTAGACCAGACAAGATTAGAAATTCAATCAGAAATTCAGCACAAGCTAGCTGGGGGAATAAGAAAATAATTACCCCTAATTTCTCTACAGCTGCTTCTCTGTCTCTGCCTCATTTCTTCATTATTTTCTCTTCATACTTCCTTCTGCCTAGATGTAAACAATTGTTAGCCCCCTAGTATCCTTACCATCCCATGAGAAGACACTATCAGAGTTAGGACTGCAGCAGCTACCTAGTCCCTCTTCTCCTGAACTAAAAGAGGATTAAGATTTTTAAGCTTGAAGTTTAAAAAAACAGCAACTCCTAACCCAAAAAAAGAGCTTTCAGCCAGTTGTAAATCCCATCTCTCTGTTCCTAACCCAGACACTTTTCCATTAAGCATAGTGAAATTGATCATAAAAGGGATAAAAGCATTAAATTAAGACTATAATTGGCTTTGTGAAATGGTGTCAATCACTGAGTGAAATAATCAAAAATATATGAAAATGGTGAGGGGTAGCAACAGACCAAGTTACAGATGAAAACAATTTCCCCAAATTCCCTTGAAAATGGAGGGATGGAATAGTAAAGCAGATAGTGAGCCAGCTGCTGCTTCAAAGAAAAACAACAACAAAACCTAGGTTCAAGATCTATCTTAGACATTTAATGTCTAACCTGACCAAGTCCCTTCTTAGTGCCTCTGTTAGCTCCCTAATCTATTTAGCCTGCCTTGGTAGAGGGAAGTTCATCATTGTGAATTCCCTACATTGATGAAATCATATGTCCAGATGTTTTAAAAGAACTTTAAATGAAAAAAAAAAGTATTTTCTAACACAGCTAAACCTTTATATTTTCCACCCTAAATAAAATAAAAAACTATCTTTTCTGCCTGATTTCTCTTTTTATGTTGAATACAAGTGTTTCCCTAGTCATTCAATCTCAAAGCCTGAGAATCATGAGGTTCCTCCTCTTCTTTCATACCCCACATTCAATTACTCACTAAATATTGGCAGTTCTTTGGGAATATCACTGTTTTCCATCTCTTCACATTTACATTCCTGCCATTTCATTTCAGCTCCTTATTATTTTTTTAAATTAAATTTTGTATTTATTTTTAGTTTATATCATTCATTTCCACAAGACTATTACAAATTTTCTCCCTGTCTTTCCCCTACTCACCATCCCAAAGCAGCGATCCCACTGTATACCCGTCCCCCAATCTGCTCTCTTCTATATCCTCCCCCATACGGCCTCCAACTTTCCAGTAGGGCAAGATAGATTTCTATAACCCAGTGCCTGTATGTCTTATTTCCCAGTTGCATGTAAAATAATAATAATAATAATACTTTTTAAACATTTGATTTTAAAACTTTGAACTCCAGACTTTCCTTTCCTCCATCATCACCCACCCTTACTGGGAAGATAAGCAATTCCATATAGGTTGTACATGTGTAGCTATGAAAAACATTTCTATAGTAGATATATTGTGAAAGACTGACTATATTTCCCTCCATCCCATCCCACAACCCACTTGTTCTATTCTCTGCTTTGACCCTGCCCCCCAACCTGCCCTCCCCTCCATTATGCCCCCCTCTCATCTCCTTTCCCCCTACTGTCCTGTAAGAAAAGATACCCTATTTAGTGTGTGTGTCATTCCCTCCCTAAGCCAAATTCAATGAGAGTAAGGTTGACCCATTCCCTTTTGCCTGCCTGTTCTTCCCCTCCGTTGTAAGGTTTCCCTTGCTTTTTCTATATGAGATAATTTACCCCATTCTGTCTTTCCCCATCTCCTCTCATTATATTCCTCTCTCACTTCTCAATTTTACCTTTTAAGTATATCCCTTCTTATTCAATTGGCTCTGTGCCCTCTGTCTATGTATACCTGTACACATATACACACTCACATATGTATTCATACGTCCATATACCATCCTATACAGACATATATATGTATGTACATACACACACACACACACACATATATATATATACACACATTATATTCCCTTCAACTATTCTCATACTGAGAAAAGTTTCATAAGTGACAATTATCATTTTTCCATGTAGGAATATGAATAATTCAACTTTGAAAAGTTCCTTATGATTTCTTTTCCCTGTTTACCTTTTCATGCTTCTCTTGCTTCTTGTATCTAAATGTCAAATTTTCTATTCAACTCTGTTTTTTTTTTCATCAAGAATGCTTGAAAGTCCTCTATTTCATTGAATGACCATATTTTTCCCTGAAACATGACACTCAATTTTTCTGGGTAGGTGATTCTTGGTTTTAATCCCACTCCTTTGGCCTCTGGAATATCAGATTCCAAGCCCTTCGATCCCTCATTATAGAAGCTGCCAGATTCTGTGTTATCCTGATTGTGTTTCCACAATATTGAAATTGTTTCTTCTTGGCTGCTTGTAATATTTTCTCCTCGATCTGGGAACTCCAGAACCTGGCTATAATATTCCTAAGAGTTTCTTTTTGGGATCTTTTTCAAGAGGTGATCAGTGGATTCTTTCAACCTCTATTTTGCCCTCTGGTTCTAAAACATCAAGGCAATTTTCCTTGAGAATTTCTTGAAGGATGATTTCTAGGTTCTTTTTTTGATCATGGCTTTCAGGTAGTCAAATAATGTTTAAATTATCTCTCCTGGATCTATTTTCTAGGTCAGTGGTTTTTCCAGTGAGATATTTCACATTGCCTTCTATTTTTTTTCATTTGTTTGGACCTGTTTAATAGTATCTTGATTTCTCATAATGTCACTAGCTTCCATTTGCTCAAATCTAATTCTGAAGGAATGATTCTCTTCAGTGAGATTTTGAGATTCTTTTTCCATCTGGCAAATTTGGCTTTTTAAGGCATTCTTCTCCTCATTTCCTTTTTGAGCCTTCTTTGCCATTTGAGTTAGTCTATTTTTCAAGGTGTTATTTTCTTCAGTCAGGTTGTTGACTCTTTTTATTATTTTCTTGCATCATTCTCATTTCTCTTCCCAATTTTTCCTCCATTTCTCTTATTTGGTTTTCAAAATCCTTCTTAAGTTCCTCTATGGTCTGTAACCAATGCATATTTTTCTTGGAAGCTTTTGGTACAGAGTTCTGCCTTTGTTGTCTCACTCCTGTTCCATGCTTTTATCCTTTTTGTCCCCCAAATAGGAATCTAAGTTTTGACTGCTGTGCTTGCTTTGCTTCCTTTGCTTGTTCATGTTGCCACTCAATTACTTGACTTTTGAGCTTTTTGCTACAGTAGAACTCTGCTTCCAGAGAGGAGAGCTTTGTCCCAAATTGCTCTGGTTTTCACAGTTACTGGAGCTATTAGTTGGCTGACCTCTCTGAAACCTTCATAGGCTCTGGCACCTGGTCACACACCCTAGGACCCCCAACCTAGTCAGCAATCCAGATCCAAGCAGGCTAAAGCCAGAGACATTACCCCTTGGGATGGTTGCTTGCTCCCCCTACAATCTGCAGGCCAGGAGCTCTGAAGCAGCCATGTAGCAGTGGCTGCATGACCACTGTGCCTCAGCCATTTCTCCTTCTGGGGGCAGAGCCTGAATTGTACTCCCAAAGTCCACACTGACCTCTCACTGTGTCTTTGCCATTTATGGGTTGATAATTCTGGAAACTGCTATAGCTGCTGGTGATCCACTCTCCTGAAGTCCCTCCAGGCACAGATGGTTGGGCTGCCCTGGGGCTAAAACCGTGGACTCACAAGGGGCTGGGCTGTGCTCCCAACAGGCTGTGATGAACCCTTCCTGTCAGCCTGCCATGCTGCCTTCGGTGGGAGATTTTTTTCTCTCTGTCTCTTTGTGGGTTCTGTAGCCTTAAAGTTTGTTTAGAGTCATTTTTATAGGTATTTGAGGGGAGAGTATATAGGTATATGGGGGGAACACATGGAGTTTTCCTGCCTCTATGCTGCCATCTTGGCTCCCTCAGCTTCTTATTATTTATACATTGACTATTACAGCAGCCTCTCAGCTTGGTATTTACAATTCCACAACCATTCTATGAATTGATCACATACTTAAATTCTCTACCAAGAACTAATCCACCTTTTCTGGCTTCAGTGGTCTGGCTGGTGGCAAATGAGGAGAAGGGGTCAAATGGAATGGAAATTTTTTTGTTGCTGAGTCATTTCAGTTATGGCTGACTGTGACATTGTTAAAGGTGTAGGGGTGGGGGTGCTTCTTGTAAAATATTCTGGAGTAGTTTGCCATTTCCTTCTCCAGCTCATTTTACAGATGTACAACTGAGTCAAACAGGGTTAAGTGGCTTGTCCAGGGTCACACTGGTAGTAAGTGTCTGAAGCTGACTTTGAACTTATGAAAATAAGTCTTCCTGATTCCAAGCCCACTGCTCTATCTTCTGTGCCACCTGGGTGCCCCAGAAGGGAAATAGGAGTCAGTTTTCTAAATGTATATGTTTTATGAAATAAGGCTCTTTGTGAATAAATAACCTATGTCAAAATGTGAATATATAACATATATCATTTTATGGAGGAGAGAGTGGAAGGAGGAGGGAGGGAGAAAATTTAGAACTCAAAATTTTATCAAAAATGAATGTTCAAAAAGTAGCTAGGTCTTCAGATTTTGTATGCTCCTAGAAGGGTGTCAGTGCAGACCCTGGTACTTAGAAACCTAAGTTTTGGACAAAAGCAGCCTGGAGTCCATCCCTGGTCAGTGTGTTTTTTCGTATTAGGTCTATTGCTCCCAAAGAGCAGCTTGGTGGCTCCCAGGTTAGGGTACTAGGGCTAGAGTCAGGAAGACCTGAATTCCAATCCAATCTTTTCACACTTACCTGGGTACATCACTGAATCTCTATTTGCCTCAGTTTTCTTATCTGTAAAATGGGGATAATAAAAGCACCTTCCTTCCAGGGTTGTTGTAATTGTTAAACGTTTCTTATAGTACCTAACACATAATAAATGCTATAAAAAAGCTTTGTGAATCATTAAAAATTAGTCATTAGGTAAGCTACAAGGAAAGGAAAGATGATCTACCCACAGTGTTATAATGAGGAAAATTCATTGTAAACTTTCAAATTCTATGCAAATGTAAGTTATTGTAAAGTAAGCACTAGCATTACCTTCTTTTCCCTCATTGCTTCCTCTGTCTTTTAAAAGATCAAACTTTCAATAATGTAAATAAGAATGTATAAGATATCTGCTTTTAGCAGAATGAGATGTGCAATGCATTTTGGGGATAGTTGAAGAGTCCCATCTTTGCTATATACCATCTCTTCTAGTTCTGTGACCTATGTCAGGGAAGCATTATTCATAGCCAACTTCTACCTAAAGAATCTCTTTAATATTTTCCTAATGATATATCTCTATTTTTCTCCTCTTTTCTACTCATCCAAATTCAACTCATCTTGCTTTCACCCTCATATTCATGGATTTCTATGCAGGTGTTGTCATAGGAAGTCGATTGGACTTTTTTTTTCTGTGCTCATCCCCAGAGCACAGAAATAGGAACAATGGATGTAAGCCAAATTTAGACTTGATATAAGTAAACTTTCCAGCAATTAAAGTGATCCAAAAGTGAAATGGGCTGCTTCTGCTGCTAGTGGGTTCCCCCTCAATATAAGCCTCTAAGCAAAGGCTAGGCAGCCATTTGTCAGAAGTGGTCTACAATCTCACTAATGTGTTTCCTCCTCTAGTCTAAATTCCAATCTATAAATGCCTTCTCTTCTTGTCCATGTTAATCTATGTATTCCTCATAGAGAATTTATCCAAGAAGGCTTCCTTTATTTCTTTTTACTCCTCATTTTGCATCTAAGAATCCTGAGGCCTAGAGAAGTTAAAAGACGTGTTCAGTCTCAGATTTTTAAACAGGAAAAGAATTGGTCCAGGGTTCAAGTCTTTGAACACACAGTCATGACTCTCAAAATATGCATTGTTAGTAAAGAATATTCAGAAAAATGTCCTATATAAACAGAACTTGGGAAGTCATATTCATAATGATCACAATAATATAAATGAAAAGAACAAAAACAAATCAAACTGACCACTACATAACTACAACAATTAAGCTTGTTCTAGGCAAATAGATGAGAAAATGTACCACTTTCTCTTATCTGCAGAAAGGCCAAGGTCACCCACTGCATCCTGGGTCATCACTAGTCATCTTGACTTTCATCTTGCCACTGGACTTTGATGACTCTGGAGGAACTAGTGAAGTTGACAACTTTCTACAACTCTGCCTCACTTTTAAATATAGTTCAGAGGCAAGTTAAGACATCATCCTTCTGATGTCATCAGTCCTCTTTGAGAACCAAGGACCAACAAAAACAAGTGAGAAACTATGGATGTGGAAAATGGCTTATATTGTCAGGCTCCTTTGATGTTTTCATTTGTTTTGCTAAATTGTTTTTTCCCTTAAAAAATTCTTTGTTACCTAGCACTATCTTACCAAGAAGGCATATATTTGGAAATGAATGTGATGTAAAAATTGAGGTATCAATTTTAAAAAATAGAAGAATATATCATGCATTCTATACATTATACCAAAAAGTAATTTTTATGAATATTTTGATCAATATGCTTGAAATGTGTATATAGTACCCCCTTTCCTCACTATTCTTATAGTAACAAGGATAACACTCATTTAAATACATAAATTAAAGCATATTTGATTTTTAAAAATCAGTCATATCATAGTCAATCTTTGTACATTCAACCAATTTGCTCTTTACCAAGGTATAGTATTTAAATTCAGTGCTTTTGTTTAGCCAAAATTAAACATTTTTATAAAAATAGGCCCCCCCCTCCAAAAAAGGGGGGACCTTTCAAGTCCTCTTGTTCTTGCTCTCGTTTAGACACTAGATTATTCCTTTATTAACAGGCACATTTTTAATGTGCATCTTCTAAAAATATATATACTTTGGGGTCCAGAACAATTTTATCTTTGTATTATTAGAAGTCCCATATTTCATAGCCAGGGGAAGAAGATAAAATAGGGCATCATTTTTTTGCATATAAATCATGATTGCTGTTAATTTAAAATTTTCACAAGGCTAAGCTTGATATGATGGAAACTAAAGGACAAAAATGGAAGGAATGAGATTCTTATAGAAGGCAGAGGTCAGGTGCTGTCATTATTTCTGATTGCCCCTGAAATATGGAACATCATTTTTCACACCCCATTATATTGCTCCCCAATAACGAGATGCAGGGAAATAAGTTAAATGCCCAACTCCTTAGTGCCACCCAATTATTTCTGGTGATGGAAAAGTTTACCTGTCTCCCTATTGTCAGTGCCAAGACAAAAAGGTATTTGTCATCACATTAGCTGGAGATGGGTGCTAATGCACAGCCTTGATAATAGAATATGGAAAGGGAATTTTGCAAGGGCATAGCACAAAAATCAGAATTCAACATCCCATTTTTGTGAATTATTCAAAAAAGATGACCATTAGCCTTGAGGCATGTTTTTCATAGCTGCTTGATAATCTTAATGCTGAAAGGGAAAGGGTTACTGGTTATGTCTTTTCAAGGTATGAACAGTTATTTATTTTAGTGTTGTAATTGCGTCTGCTGCTGATAGATATAGGCTGGTGCCAGTTTGGTCAATAGGGTTATATTCCAGAGATTGATTTCTTCCAATAAGAAAATAATGAAGTAATTCAACCTCATCTGCTTCCTGATCTGAAATAGTTCATTTGTTCATGTTATAAAAGGCATCTGCTCCTTCTTAGAATAGTCTCATGAACTAACTCAGTAAATGTTCTTGGTTTTATATGAAATGGAGGTCATAAAGACTTGATAGGTCAGTAAATAAGCAGAAATGAAGTATATCTCTTGGATTGTTGTTGCGGTCATGGATGAGACAGAGACAGAGAGAGAGAGAGAGAGAGAGAGAGAGAGAGAGAGAGAGAGAGAGAGAGAGAGAGAGAGAGAGATTTGGAGTTTATTTCTCTTTTGATCATCAATTCTGGAATCCTGGATTTCAGTGTTGACCATATCTGAATTAGAAAGGAACACAGATGATAATAATGGCTAACATTTATATAAAAGAACCTATTAAATACCAGGTAGCATATTAAGTGTTTTATAAATATTATTTGTAAAAATATGTAATTTGATCCTCACAACCACCCCAGGAGAGGGGTACTATTACTATCTCCATTTCACAGATAAAAAAATGGATACAGAGCCTAAATGACTTATCCAGGGTCACACAGTAAGTAAGTCTGGATTTTAATTTAGGTCTTCCTGACTCCAGGTCCAGTGCTCCTTATACTGCACTGTATCATCTTAATACATTAATTGTGGATATTTTACTTGTCCTATGATTTTTTCTATTCATTTTGTTTGTTTCTTTAACAAAAAAGAAAGAAAGCAATACCTAATGGGAAATAACAAGGAAAATCCATGAGGAAAATAATGATATACATTCAAATAGCCCGTTATCTTGAATTATAATTTGTGTTATTTCATGGGATGTCATGAAATAATATGGGTTTGCTTGGATGGGCTGAGATCTGTATCTTTGGAGGAAGTTTCCACATCACTGAGTTCACAGGTCCATGGGGATTTACAAGAATTATTTCATAGGATCATAGAATGTGAGAGTTAGAAAGGACCTAGTTCATACTCCTTTTTCCTCTGAAAAAAATTATTAGTTATGATTATATTCTATGCTCTGACTTTCTGAAGACTCTCAGAGGATGTCATTGGAAAGTGTTATAAAACCAACATCTAACCCCATGCAGGTTAGGCTAATTTTCTTTAAAGGTATTGAAAATATTATCGAGGGCTATTGCTTGAGAGGGCTAAGACTTCAACTATTTCTGTAGCTTCCTGGTGGTTTACATACAAAAGTCACCCTGGAGGAGTAATAAAGAGAGGGAGAGGGGGGCAGGAAGGAGAGAAATGGATTTTTAATAAAACAGGGGTCTTCCAAGAATTCCTGATGAAAAGATCAAAGATGTGTAGAAACTTTGGAATTCAAACAGAGGAATTAAGAGAAATATAAAATAGGAAACTTGAATGGACAATGATAATTGACTAAACAAAGATAAATTGCTTACATTTTAATATAGTGAAATGATACATGTGTCCCCTCTGAGCCATCAACAGCAGGGTCATAGAGGGAGTATAATTAGACAATGCTTGGGAGTGGTTTTGTTACATCTTGATGATATTAAGAAAAGAATGGAGAGATGGGGAAAAAGGGAATACACTGAAAGGAAGGAAAGTTCCACCCAATTTATTCAATGGTGTAGGAACACTGGACCTGGACTCAGAAAGACTCATCTTCCTGAGTTCATATCCCACCTCATACACTTGCCAGTTGTGTTACCCTGGGTAAGTCACTTAATCTTGTTTGCCTCGGCTCCTCAACTGAAAAAGAACTGGAGAAGGAAATGACAAACCACTCCAGTATCTTTGCCAAAAAAACCCCAAACAGGGTCAGAAAGACTTGTACATGACAGAAAAAAATAATCGAACAACAACAAATTAACTGTCAATGTTAAATAGTAGTGGTAGTAGTAGTAGCATTTGTATTTTAAGTACTTTATGTAAAGTTAGTATATATTACGTCATATGGAATAGCTAGTATTCTTGTAGTCCTTTAAGCTTTGCAAAGTGCTTTGCATATGCTATGTATATTGCAAGAACTCTATGAAGTAGGTGCTATGATTATTATTCCTATTTTATAGATGAGATGTTAAGGGACTTGCTTAGGTCCACAGAGATAGAAAGAATCTGAGGCAGGATTGGAGCTCACATCATTCTTGACTACAAGTCAAGTATTCAATACACTTAAACCACCTAGTTGCCTCCTAAAATC
Source organism: Petaurus breviceps papuanus (assembly GCF_028583685.1). NCBI lineage: Eukaryota > Metazoa > Chordata > Mammalia > Diprotodontia > Petauridae > Petaurus > Petaurus breviceps. The sequence goes on from NW_027187314.1 coordinate 9,312,630, forward strand.
TCCTTTCATTCTTTTTGAAAATTAATTTTTTTCTGTCAATCAGCATATGCATAGTCAATCAAAACAAATTTGCACATTGGCCATGTTTGTATATTTATATTTGCATATACATATGTGTATATATACATACATGTTTATTTGTCTTATTCTGTACTATGAGTCCTTTGGATCCTCTGGAATTGTGGTTGGTCATTATGATTATTAGAGTTCTTAATTCTTTCACAGTGTTTTTGCCTTTGCTATGTTAATGTCATCATTGTATAAATTGCTCATTTTCCTTAGCACCTGATCATACAAATTGCATGCTTTCTCTCTCTCCTCTCTCTCGGTCATGATGTTCAAATAGTGTAATGACTCTTGAATTTTTTCTCCTTGATCTGTTTTCCAGATCAGTTGTTTTTGCTATAAAATTTCTTACTTTTTTAAAGAGCCTTTTGACTTTTAATATTTCTTGTTATCTCATGGAGTCATTGGCTTCTATTAGGTCTATGCTAATGTTCAGAGACTTGTGGCTTGGACAGGGTTTTGAACCTCTTGTGCCAAACTGTTGATTCTCTTTCAAATTCTTTCTTTCAGATGTCTAATTTCTTTAACATTTTTTCCTTAATTATTGTCATTTCATTTATAAAAACAGCTTTAAACTCTTTAAAAAAAACTGTTCCGGGAATTCTAATTGAGTTTTTGCCCACACTGTAATTTTCTTTATCATTTGTAATTGTCTTGGTGTCATTCTCTTCTTTTGCCTTTCTGTTTTAAGTGTACCTGCCACCGTAACTCATTATGATGGTGTTATTTACCCATTCTTGCAGTCTATTTCCTGACTTTGGACTTTATGTTAGGGTTGGACCGCCATACTTCTGGAAAAAAGGTCTAGGCTAGTCCTATAGTTGCTTTAATGGGGCATTATACATTGTGTTATTTCAGGATCTCAAGAACAGACTGGGAATATACAAGCTTGCAGTACTCCCAGAGTGGTGTGATCCAGGGCAAAGTCTGATTGCTGCCCGTTTGTTCTGAGATCTGAAAGTTCGTGACCTGAGTTTTTGTCTGTGAAGAGTTGACTGCTGCTGGACTTAGTCCCTACTAACCAGCTGATAGTAGTTCTGTGGCCAGAGTGACAGAATTCAGGTTCCCCTCTGGTCTGGATTCTCCACCTTGTCTATTATTCTGCAGGCTGGGCTAGATGCTGGAACTGAGATTCAGTTCTTATCCTTCTGGGTACACAACCCAGGACCTCCCTATCTGGGAATGCCATACCCACGTACAGATCCCCTTCTCAGTCTGCCCAGGATCTGTGCCCAGTCTTGTGTAGTAAATGTGAAAGTTGTCAGTTGGCACTTCTTCCCCTCACAATATCCCAGTATGGATCTGGGGTGCTTCATATAGGTCTGGGAGCTCTTCTTGCCTTGGTGCTCAGCCTCTCTGTGGGTGCTGGAGTGCTCTTACCCTGACATAGTTCCTAATGTTAGCAAAACTCTGTGTGTTGCCCGATGCAAACCTGGCCCAGACAAAGGACTCATTGTGACTTTTTCTGGATTCCCCCATCAGGATTCAGTCTGATATATTTTCTAAACATGTCTGGAGTAGATGTGGATGGGTGCCCAGCTGTATTGATTCTTATTACTCTGCTATCTTTTTTTTCCTTTCATTCTAATCCTGAATCTGAACCATTAGACCGACCTGAGTCAGCCCTATCTAGCCCTAAATAGAAGGAATAGTAGTTCAACATACCTCTGAACTGACAACTGAAACTAACCCTGGTAAGTAATTACCTAGCCTCCACTTTAAAACCAACCCAGCCCCTTTCAGAGCTTTCCACACCACTTTTGGACACCTTGAATAGTTAGAAAGGTTCTCCCCCCTTACATTGAGCCAAAAGCCATCTTCTGAAGCTTCTCATTGTTTCTACTGGAAGCCACTATGTACCTGTTCTCCCCTCCTCCTCCCTCTGCAATGTGAGTTAAGCTCTTTTTTAACTGAAAGATGTTACAACAACCACCTTGAAAGGCCCAGAGCACCAAAGGCCAAGTTGTCCTTCTCTTAATGAAGCTTTCTATTAGCCTCTAGCCATTTTGACATGGCTTCCTACTTGCCTAAGGACATAAAAAGGTTCACCTGCATGGAGTTGGAATCCTTTGGACTTGGAGGTCTAAGAAGGGCACTCTTAGCCCTGCTGATCTGACTCATTTCCATGAGGAAATGAAGGAGGCATGTCTACCCAAGCTAAATGCTGGAGTATCCTTATTGAAAATCCACTCTGTGCTATGGCTATGTAAACCTCCTTTTGTTAACTGCTGAATGACCTATGAGTGTCTCATTTTGTTCAAACATCAGCCCTGTCTGAGTCAGGCCCACCTTAAACAGAAGTCAAGAAGAAAAATTCTAGCTCTTCTTCAAAAACTATCCATCTAAAGGATGATTTCAGAAAAGCCTGAAAAGACTTACATGAACTGAAACAAAGTGAGACAAGCACAACCAGAACATTGTATACAGTAACAGCAATGCTGTATGATGAAGAACTATGAATGACTTAGTTATTCTTAGCAACTGAATGATCGAAGATAATCACAAAAGACTCATGATGAAAAAATTATGTCTGCCTCCAGAGAAAGAACTGATATGTCTGAATACAGACTTAAGCATAATATTTTTCACTTTCTCCTTCGTCCTTCGTCCTTCCCTCCCTTCCTCCATCCCTTCCTCCCTCCCTTCCTTCCTTCCTTCCTTCCTTCCTTCCTTCCTTCCTTCCTTCCTTCCTTCCTTCCTTCCTTCCTTCCTCCCTTCCTTCCTTCCTTCCTTCCTTTCTTCCTTCCTTCCTTCCTTCCTTTCTTCCTTCCTTCCTTCCTTCCTTTCTCTCCTGCTTTCTTTCTTGACTAGTGTCTAGGGACCCTACCACATCATGACAAGAACATGTAAGCTTCTTATATCATACACATATTATATATATTTATATATAATATAATAATATATTATATAATGATATATTTTATATATATGTATATTTGGACATGAGTGATAGAGAAGCATTTCCCCACCTTCCCACTTCAATTTAGATGCAGATATTCTCTGACTATTTTGGGTTCATACTGTGATTGAAAGTCTTTAATTGACTTCTGAGACAGAACTCTATGGATAGACTAAAGGGGTGATTTTCACCTCCACCCTCACTCCCAGACTTCCTCTTCCTTTCCTATTGTCTTCTAAGTACATGCATGTCTCTGAGCTCTTCAAAAGGTTGAGTGGGGAGCATGCTTCTTCCCACCTGACTGTAAGCCATCAGCTCATGACCTTTTACAGGAGCCTTCACCTACAATGGAGTTAGCTTCCTTTTGTGTCTTCTTTCCTTTGGTGTAGGGTCTTGTGAGATCTAATATATTCTCTTGCTTAGATACCCAAGCAGCAGGGTATCTCTTGCAGGGGCTACTATGGCAGCTATGGCAGAAGCTAGAGAAACAGGGAGGTCAAAAGGAAAAGAGTGACCTACAGACAAAAAACTGCTAGAAAAAAAGAACTCATTTGAAGTTAATCCAACTATATAATGGAGGTGAAAATACAAAAGAGAATTTAATAGCCCTTGCAAAGAAACTAATTGCAAATATCACAAAGATGCCTCCTAATTATACTGGTAGTAATACTAGTGAATTCTGTTCTAATCCTTCTTTTATTCTTTCTCACTTAGTATTTTCTTTTCTGCGTGGGAATAAAGCTTTCTGTTCCATTCTTCATTCACATTTGTATTGGGGGAATCTTTCACCCGTCACCTCCCACCCCCAGAGGTGAACCTTAAAATAGAACCCAAACTGGAAGGGTCCCTAGAATACCCATAGTGGAGTCCTGTGAATTGGGAGAAGGGGATGGATGGGAGAAATATTGTAGAGGTAGAAATGACAATACTCAAAAACTAAGGGCACTAAGGTTGGAAACTGAGGTTATACATTATTTTTATACCATGTTAATGGAAAAGGAACTTGTCACATGGTTGCTGTTACCCTTCATTGTCAGGGCTACAACTCACCATTGGTATAAGTTGAGATCTCTCCACACTGCCTGGGTCCCCCCCACCAGGAAAGGGGCTCTGGCACATGTATCCTTGCTTGTAAGCCATTTACCTCACTTTGAAATTAAACTTCTGTTTGACTCATGACTTTCCTGTCTCTAGCTTGCCTTGTTCCACTCCTGCCACCCTATGTGACCACGTGTCCCCTTTTCCCTTGGATAGGATCCATGTTCCCAGGTCCAAAGGTACACAGGTATTTCAATCATAGCTGTGATACATCCTGAGTCACATAGAGCCCACTGGGAGAGGAACTTGCCTAAGGAGGAGCAGGAGGCTTACTTGTAGGAAGGCTTTTATACTTTTGGTACTAAGCCAATTAGGCACTGAATCAAGTGAATTGTGGTGCCTTCTGGCTCTGAGTCTATTAGTTGAAAACTATAAATACTGGGAGGCTGGCATTTTACTTTGGGGGCTCACTCATAAGATGGACCTTTTGATTCCCTGGATAGGACTCTGAATAGCTGTTTGTTAAGAGCTTCGCCACTGCCCCCGCCCAGACTATTCAGATGCTGGTTCTCTCCTGGTCTGGTGATATATGTAGGTGGTTGTATTGTTCTGTTTAGATTAGATACTCACTTCTTTCTATTTATCTGTACTTATCTTTCTGTTAATTAAAGAAAGATGTTAACCCTTTTAAAGCTATCTTTCTTTTAGAAAAGCAGATCAAAGAACCTGTGATAGCAGGTCATCCTGGGTGTGCTAGGGTACTTATACATGGATACACATGGAGACCACCCTAGTTCAGGCCATTCTTGTTTTTCACCTGGACTATTTCAATAGGTAGCCTCCCAATTGTTTTTTCTGACTGTCTCTTATCCTCCACACATCTGCCAAAGTGAGTTTCCTTTAGAGTAGGTCATTTCTCTGCTTAAGAAACCCTAGGGGTTCGCTATTTTCTATAGGATCAAATGCAAATTCCTATTCCTGACATTTAAAGCCCTTCATAACTTTGCCCAAATCTACCTTTCCAGCCTTATTATACCTTACTGCCTTACATGCTCTCTGCTCTCTAATAAAACTGACCTTGGGGGTGGTTAGGTGGAACAGTGAATAGAGCACCGGCCCTGGAGTCAAGAGGACCTGAGTTCAAATCTGGCCTCAGACACTTGACGCACTTACTAGCCCTGTGACTTTGGGCAAGTCACTTAACACCAATTGCCCTCCAAAAAAAGAGCAAAAACTAACCTTGCTGGTCTTTAGTCATAACAACTCTATCCTTCATCTGCTCCATGCCTTGGTCCTAGCTGTACTCATCCCGACAAACTTGAAAATGTCAATATTAGGAGACATCCTGTTTTCCAGAGCTAAGATCTAGCAAGCAAGCTGTGCTCTGAGTTTGGCATAACAACAATCTTTTACACTCACTCTCTGGATGAACTCACCTTCTGGCAAAATCATATAATTATTGTACTGCTTTGACCAGCACCAGGCATTCTCTGAACTCAGATGAATGCTGGTCATTAAGCCCTGCTACAAATTGAACTTGTCACATGATTGCTGTTACCCTTCATTGTCAGGGCTACAACTCACCATTGGTATAAGCTGAGATCTCTCCACACTGCCTGGGGTGCCCCCCCACTAGGGGAGGGGCTCTGGCACATGTATCCTTGCTTGCAAGCCATTTCCCTCACTTTGAAATAAAACTTCTGTTTGACTCATGACTTTCCTGTCTCTAACTTGCCTTGTTTCACTCCTGCCACCCACAGCCTAGAGGCTGGTTTCCTCAGGTTGGCAGAAATGCACTCCCTCTTCATACGTGCCTTTTCTAGTGGCTGGTTTCCCTTAAAACATAGCCCAAGTTCCACCTTCTACATTTTGCCTTTTTTGAATCCTCTTCTGGATCCTGAGGCCTTCTACCTCAAAATTACTTTGCATTCACTTTGTATGTAGACATTGAAAGCTACAAAAGAGCAAGTCAGGATGAGCTGACAGTTTTCTAGGGGAGAGGAAGGATGCCCTCCTCCAGGCTAATGGGGCTTTCTTTAAGATCTCTATTCTAGGAGGAGATTAGCTTTCCTTTTGAACCTAAGATCCAAAATGGCAGCATCAATTTGAAAATGAAAGTGAGCTTACCCACACTTCCTTCCTTTGCATTCTCCCATCTTCACTAGTTCATGATTTATTTCCAGGAGTATCTGAATCCCAAATCATACACCAGGGTTTTTCAATCTAGTTCTTCCCTCCTACTTTGGCCTAATGGCTCCAAGCTCACAAATCAGCTCCTACTTGCCAAATCTAGTGTCTCTCTAGATTAAGAAATATTCTCTGTTATCTTCTCTATATCTGTACATTTTAAATAAAATAGCATTATTCATACTAATCAGCTTTTATAATTAAAAATTAAATATAGCTGGAAAGCAACAGATATAGAACAGAGGAGCTGGTACACCCAAATAACTGGAAGAAGAAAATGTAGCTTCACTCAGTTGTCTGCTTGGGCTGACTCATCATCCTGGGACTAGTATTGCTGGCATTGCTACTTCAATTTCCTCAGTCTCTATTTTTCTGACAGGCTCTCTCAGTGTTAGCAGCTACCCACTTTAATGCCCAGTTCTCTAGTCTGCTATTCCTGGAACTCAAGGTCAGTCTTCCCTCCCTTTCCCCCCTCCACTCTCTCTGTTTCAAGGCAGATTGAAAGCAAATGTAGTGTGGGGGGGGGCACATGCCAAGATCACCTAAGATGGTGCTGGGAAGTACATGGGAGATATTGGGGACCTGCCTCAGGGAGATTGGGGAACTACCACTTGCATGGATATCGTTTATTGTCCTACTATGGATCTGGGGCAGCCTTTTTCCATTAATTGTATATCTGGTATAGTCTGAGTATTTAAAACTATATGACTGAACACAATATGCCTTTTTCTCCCGGATTCCATCTAAGGGTGAAAGACTCCTTAATTTATAGCAGGTGACACCATGTGGTAAGCAATAGGACCTGAGGGCCACCTCCTTTCCCATTTAGACCATGTAGCCCCCAAGAAATGGGATCTATATTTTGGCCTGTTTCACTTGGATTTTTCAGTTCAAGTACAGGGAAAGGGAGTTTCCAATTCAGGAATTAAACCATGGGGATCTTGTAATCCAAGAATCCCAGCTATGTGCTTCAGCCACCCCAGATTTGAAAAGTAAAGGTACAAAACAATAGCTCAATGGAGCTCTGGACTTGAACTTGTTGAGACTAATGCTATGTAGGGACTAAATTAAAATGTGAACCTAATCTCCTTCTCCACTCCAAAACCTGAGTTGGTAGAGAGGAAATTATGCCCCCAAGGCATAGGAGTTTATTTGGTTTTTCTTCCAATACCTTTGAAGTAAATATTCTTTCATAATAGATAATATGAAGTTAAGTGGTTGAATGGAATTGAGTTACTAATCCCTGGCCCTTCAAAGGGGGAAGTACAAATGGGGGGGGGGGAGGGTTAAGATGATGGACACTTTTAGGGACCTAAAAAACCCTGATGGACGGTGTAATAAAATTTAAGAGATCCAGCCCTCAGAGAGTGGGACCAAATACGTGTACATGCTGCATCCCTAAATATAATGTAGTCTCTCTAAGGGCAAGAACTGTTTCACTTTTGTTTTTGTGTCCCTGGCACATAGTAAGTATATAATACATGCTTGCTGAATTGAATTAAACCCTCTTTTCTTTTATAAACTGAAGTTAGTTTTTTTTTTTTGTTTTCTTTTTGGAGGGCAATTGGGGTTAAGTGACTTGCCCAAAGTAATACAGCTGGTAAGTGTGTTAAGCGTCAGAAGTCACATTTGAACTCATGTCCTCCTGACTCCAGGGCCGGTGCTCTATTCACTGTGCCACATAGCCACCCCTAAAGTTAGTATTTTCAAGACAAGTAGGAATAGGTAGATTATTTAATAACATGTGACTATTCCCAAAGATATATTTCTGGTAGTAACTTAAGCTATACCAAGGGTGAAAGTATAAGGTTATTAGTAGAAGCCATCTGAAATACATTTTCTTCCACAAATGTATGATAAAATAATCTACAGGATTTGGAGAATCATGTAAAAATATGTTTAAAAAAGACATTTAGGGGGCAGAGTCAAGATGGCCAAGAAGCAGGACCTCCCCGCTGCTCTGGCTTCCACCTTCCCCAATCCATGTTAAAAGGGGACTCTAAACAAACTTTGGAGCTGCAGAACCCACAAAATGACACAGAGAAGCTAACCTCCTGCTGTCCTCAGCCCAGCAGGCCAGCAGGAGTCAGCCAGCGCAGTGCTCTGCGAGCTGAGCCCAGGTCCCCATGAGCCCCAGGGCAGACCTGACCAGCCGCTGGCTGGAGGAACTCCAGATCAGCAGCAGCTGTGGCCATTTCCAGATTCATCAACACATAGATGTGAAGGACAAAGCAAGAGGCCAGTGCAGTGTGGACTTTGGGACCAGTAGTTGGGAGAGCATCGGCTTTTTTCCCCAGGGTGAGAAGCCACTGAGACACCCAACACAGGCAGCTCCACATGGCAGCTTCAGCTCCTGGCCTGCAGAGTGTAGGGGGACCAAGCAACTGTCTGAGGGGTAATCACTTCTTGGATCTGGATTGCAGTCTAGGGTGGAGGTCCTGGGATGTGTGACCAGCTTGCCAGAGCATGTGGAAGCTTCAGAGAGGGCACCCAACTAATACCCCAGGTAGCTGAGAAAACCCCAGCATTTGGGACAAAAGCTCCCCTGTATGGTAGCAGAGTCCTACTGTGGCAAAAAGCCCAAGGGGTCAAGTGACTGAGGGGAGACATGACCAGACAAAGGAAGCAAAACAAACAGAAGACTCCAACATTAGACTCCTATTTTGGGGACAAAAAGGAGCAAAGAATGGAACAGGAGGAAGACAGTGAAGTCAGAACTCCTGCAGCAAAAGGTTCAAAGGAAAATACGAGCTGCCTACAGGCCATAGAGGACCTTAAGAAGCAGATAAGAGAAGTGGAGGAAAAATTGGGAAGAGAGATGAGAACGATGCAAGAAAATTATGAACTGAGAGTCAACAGCCTCACGGAGGAAAATCACACCTTAAAAAACAGACTAAATCAATTGGCAAAAGAGGCTCAAAAAGGCAATAAGGAGAGGAATGCCTTAAAAAGCCAAATTTGCCAGATGGAAAAAGAATCTCAAAAGCTCAATGAGGAGAATTGTTCCCTTGGATTTAGATTGGAGCAAAGGGAAGCTAGTGACTTTAAGAGAAATCAAGATGATGTTAAACAGATCCAAACAAATGAAAGAATAGATGGCAATGTGAAGTATCTCATGGGAAAAACCACACTCACCTGGAAAATAGATCCAGGAGAGATAATTTAAAAATTATTGTACTACCTGAAAGCCATGATCAGGGAAAGAACCTAGAAATCATCCTCCAAGAAATTCTCAAGGAAAATTGCCTTGATGTTTTAGAACCAGAAGGCAAAACAGAGGTTGAAAGAATCCACCAATCACCTCCTGAAAAAGATCCCAAAAAGAAAACTCCTAGGAATATTATAGCCAGGTTCCGGAATTCCCAGATCAAGGAGAGAATATTACAAGCAGCCAGGAAGAAACAATTTCAATATTGTGGAAACGCAATTAGGATAACCCAGGATCTGGCAGCTTCTACACTGAGGGATCGAAGGGCCTGGAATAGGATATTCCGGAGGGCAGAGGAGCTGGGATTAAAACCAAGAATCACCTACCCAGCAAAAATGACTATCATCTTGCAGGGGAAAATATGGTCATTCAGTGGAATAGAGGACTTTCAAGCATTCCTAATGAAAAAACAGAGTTGAATAGAAAATTTGACATCCAGATACAAGAAGCAAGAGAAGCTTGAGAAGGTAAACAGGGAAAAGAAATCATAGGGAATTTATCAAAGTTGAATTATTTACATTCCTTCATGGAAAAATGATAATTGTAATTGATGAAACTTTTCTCAGTATGAAAATAATTGAAGGGAATATATATATATATATATATTTATTTATACATATATATATATATTTATACATATATACATATATATGTCTATATTGGAGGGTATATGGGTGTATGAATACATGTGTGAATGTGTGTATATATGCTTACAGGTATACATAGATAGAGGGCACAGGACCAATTTAATAGGAAGGGATGATACTTAAAAGGGCAAATTAAGAGGTGAGAGAGGAATATAATGAGAGGAGATGGAGAGAGACAGAATGTGGTAAGCTATCTTATAAAGAAGAGGCAAGGGTAAAGGGTTACAATGGAGGGGAAGAATAGGAAGGCAAAAGGGAATGGGTCAACCTTATTCTCACTGAATTTGGCTCAGGGAGGGAATGAAATACACACTAAATAGGGTATCACCCTACAGGAGTGTAGGGGGAAGGGGATGAGAGGGGGAATGATGGAAGGGAGGGCAGCCTGGGGGGGAGGGAAGTTGGAAGCACTCACTTTTGAAAAGGGACAGGATCAAAGTAGAGAATAGAACAAGTGGGTGGTAGGACGGGAGGGAGGGAAATATAGTCAGTCTTTTACAATATATCTACTATGTTAACCTTTTGCATTAGCTACACATGTACAATCTATACTGAACTGCTTATCTTCCCAGTAAGGGTGGGTGACAAGGGAGGAAGGGAATGAGTCTGGAATTCAAAGTTTTAAAATCAAATGTTTAAAATTATATATACATATATACTATTATTAATACTATTTTACATGTAATTGGGAAAGAAGATATACAGGCACTGGGGCATAGAGATCCACCATGCCCTACTGGAAAAGTCTAAGGGGGTATGGTACAAGATATGGGAGAGAGCAGATTGGAGGAGGGGATATCCTGTGGGACTGCTATTCTGGGGTAGTGGGTAGGGGAAAAACGGGGAGAACATTTGTAACTCAAAATCTGGTGGAAATTAATGATGTAAATCAGAAGTTCATAAAGCATTTGAAAAATGAAAACAAAAGACATTTATCTCTCTTCTTTGGATTTTATTTATGCAAATAAAAATAATGGATTCATTTCAGAGAAGCCTAGATGTAAAAAATGTGAACTTGATTGCCTATTTTGCACTTAGATCCTTAGTAAAAAATCATTGATTGACTAGTTGGGGAAACTTTAGTTCAATGTCCAATAAAATAACAATAAGGGTTAATGTGTCTCCATGAGGACAGTTCAATAAAAATGCTAACAATGATTCAAATAATCTGTTCTGTTTTCCATTTAATTTTTAGCTAGGTCTTTTGGGAAACTACACCCCAAATTGACATTTTAAGTGTCCAGAAAGTGAAAAACAAAATACCATTTGTCAAATATTTACTTAAGTATTTCATAACAATTATCTTTATTTTCTATGACTTCCATGTCATGTTTACCCATCTACTGAGCCAAGTACTCTCTCTCTCTGTCTCTGTCTCTCTGTCTCTGTCTGTCTGTCTCTCTCCTGTTGCATTATCTGTAGATCAGATTCAGACCACAAGAGTCCTAGCACAACTACCAAAAGTGCTGGACATTGATGCCTTTGAGCTGCCTGCATTCCTCAATCATTGCCCTCTCACCTCCTACCCCCAGGGTAAATAGCTCCTGTCAGCAAGCATGGCTTTTGGAGATGACAAGGGAGGAGTTACAGGCTTACCTGTCAATGAAAGTGTAGCTGTCCCTTCTGAAACACCATCCAAACTGTGTGTGGGTAATGATCCAGTTACAGTATTATTGGAAATAGCTTCGACACAGAGCTTTTGATAGTCATTTGGCAGAGACTGAGCATTTCTGTAAAGCTCACCTGGAAGAAAAGAACCACTCACTCCTCTTATGGTCCTGCTCATTCCTGGGTCATTTAACTTTGTTGTTGCTTTAAAGTTTGTCTGTTTTTGTTTCGTCCCTGTGGGCAGAATACCACATTGTATGCATTCCTCACCCCCAATACATACTCACATACACAAGAATAACTTTTCTTGGCAACTAAGCAAGTTTTGTTGGGTTTTGTGGGATAAAAGATTTATTGAACCAGAACACTTCAGAGCCAAAGCTGGGCCTCAAACTAATTCCATTACAAGGATTGTCTATATCACTTAGGAAGCTGAGATGACTGAAAGATTGTAAAACTATGGTTTTACCATGTATCCCGTTAATCCCTTCTGGTCAACAACTGCTTGGAAACGCAAGTTCTGTAATCATTTCTAAGTTAAATCTCTCTCTAGTGAATATATTTAAAATCTAGTCCAACAGACATTTGTCAAACCTCCACTTTGTAGAAAGCACTGTTCTAGGTACCAGATAGGGAAACATAAAAAGAGAAAGCCATACATTTTTGTTTGTTTGTAACAAAACAGCTGTGGTAATTAATGATATTTTGTGAGTGTTTTATATCATTTCATAAAATTTTATATCATTTCAAACTGAGAAATGAGGTTTAATAGTTTGTAACTTCACAGACAGAAGAAGAGGCCCTTAAAAATATCCATATGATAAAGGGGTACAAATTCTGTTATTCCCTTGAGTTATTTCCTACATTGTAGTTGTCTACATTGATTGATTTCATTGGTCAATTTCCCTGTTCTCCATTTCACTACTTTTGTGTAGTAGAGCCAAGACAAAGGTTAATCAGTCTGCTTGGTGATATGTTTTCATCACCAGACATCATTTATACCATCATGGAGTAGATAAGGCAGGTCAAGACTGCTGTCAACATCAACACCTGTTGATGCATCCTGTTCTTTCTTTCCCTCCATTATTATTTATCAGAGACACAATACATCTCCACCACCAGCATCAGAAGGGATATGGACAGTGATTTGAAAGCACACATCCCTGACTTGTCAGTTTTGGAAAGCTGGTAGAACAAGAAAATGCCAAAGGAGTAAGTAGGTTGCAGTCATTGTTCCAGTGCTTCAGAAGGGTTTGAAAGGAATAAGAACCTCTAAGGCCCTCCTACATTCCATGGCAATGGAAGTAAAAGTAAAAACATCTTGCATGGCAACCCTCCCCTGGTATTCCCACTGGGTTCCAAAGACATATTAGGCACCTCAAAGCTGTTTACATATTTTGTGTCTCCTATGAGCCCCTGAAATGGTGCTCTGCGCAGTATATGTGCTTAACAAGCTGCATAAGTATAAGAGGGTTTGGTTTTTTTCTGGTTTGTTCTACAGACTCCAGAGTCTCTATCCATTTTGCCTAACAAATACCGTGTTTCCCCGATAATAAGACACTGTCTTATTATTTTTTTTGGAAAGAAAAACACCAGAGCGCTTATTTTCAGGGGAGGGCTTATGTTGTCCTGCCTCAGCTCTCCTCTGGGGCACTGCTCTCAATGGCGCCAGCAAGAAAATCACTGAGGAAGAACAGGATGACGCACTCACTGCTGCAGCTCTGATTGGATGCAGCTCGGAGCCCAGCGTGCGTTTCACGGGGGGCGGGGGGGGGGGAGACGGTGCATACAGAGGGTACCGTGATGTACCGTGTAGCACAGGGGATCACCTTCACTACAGTAGCAATCTCAATAGGGCTTATTTTGGGGGGAGGGCTTATTTTAGAGGAATCTTACACAGTAAGGGGAGGGCTTATTTTCGGGATAGGTCTTATTATCGGAGAAACACGGTATGTTTAAAAGCTAATTAACTGCCCACAGTTCTCCAATATAAGCCAGAGAATTTCTCAGATATTAGAGTATTCCCAATGCAAAAAATTAGTCGAAGACATTAAAATGGACATGGAATCACTTTAGGAATGCTTTAAAATCAAATTATTTATTCCAGTTAAGATGGTGATATTGAAATCTAGCGCCCCTGCATTCTAGCAAAGATCTAAAAAAAAGCATTAGATTGAATTGTGATCAAGAATAGCAAAAAGAAATAGAAAAAAAGTCTTCCATCTAATCCAAACATACACAATAAAATACTCAGAAGCCTGTTATTGCTAAGAGAGGAGTCTAGTCCTGGGCACCAACATTCTGTAGGCCTGGAAACTTATGGAAATTCTGAGTGCAAGTCATTGAAGATATAAGCCAGCTTGAATACCAAGATAAGTTCTATGAATTGGGCCTATAGTAAGATATTGGTCCTGGTCTGTTAAAACAGAAAGGTGAGATGTACTCAACACCCACACATCATTGCTCATGAAGACAGTGTCCAATTGTGCATTCTTCAGAGAACTGGAAAAAACAGAAGGATGGATACAAATCCAGCTCGATGCCCATGGGATCTTATAAGAGAGGTGAGAGTAGTATGATCTCTGTCCTCTGATTAGAACTTGTCCACATTGGGGATTGTGAAAGAAGGAGGAGGCAGAGTTTGACCAAGTTTTACACAACACTGAACTTCTAGGAAATGGTGAAAAGTCAGGAATTGAGGCCTAGGTCAGAATCTAGCTAGTATCAGCTACCCAAATCTAAAAATCTCAAAAGTAGCAGTATCTAGACTAGAGGACGAATAGAATTATACAGGACCAGCTCACCTCATTCAAAAGTGATTGTGAGAGTGTAGCCTGACCCTGGCAAAAAGTTCAAATCTAGGAACTAAGGTTGATAAAATGAGTAATAAGAAGATTACAGACACAATAAAGAAATACTGTGGGTCAAGATAAGAAAAAGAGGCAAACCCAGTAAAGAGAGTAATTATACAGAAATACAATAAAGCCTCTGAGGGAAAAAAAATGGTTTGGCCAAAAGAACTCTAAGAATGGCTGAATGAAATGAAGCAAGAGCTAAGAGATGAAATTAGAATTCCTGTGTGCAAAAAAGTGGGGGGGGGGGGAGGAAAATAAACAGTTTGGAATAGAAGAAGGAAAACTTTACTGAATCAATGAGCTCCTTGAAAATAAGAATGAAACAAACAGAAATGGATTACCCCAGGAGACAACAACAACAGCAACAATAAACAATAGAACACAGTCAAAACATAGGTGAAAAACAGGAAAAAAAAAAAGTCCTAGATATTTGCTTTAAAAAAAAAACCAGTTCTGGGAGAATGTGACAGAGAAATTATTTTTGGGGGGAGGGGGGAAGGCAGGGTAGTTGGGATTAAGTGACTTGCCCAAGGTCACACAGCTAATAAATGTCAAGTGCCTGAGGCTGGATTTGAACTCAGGTCCTTCTGACTCCAGGGCCAGTGCTCTATTAAACTGTGTCACCTAGCTGCCCCTAAGAAGAAATAATTTAAGAATTATTGATGACCTATACAATCTCTATGCCACATTTCAAGAAATTATAAAATAAAATAACATAGATCTATTAGAATGAAATGGGAAAGTGAATAAAAGGAAGAAACCACCAGTCACTGCCTAAAAACAAACCTAAGATGAAAATACCCAGGAATCTCATAGTCAAAATCCAAAGATTCCAAGTAAAAGCATAAATGGTATAAATACTAAAGAGTTCTGAAAATCAAAGAGATGAGCAAAGCTGAAAACAAAAGCATATTCAATTGATATATAAAACTATAAATTCTTCTTTAAAAGACTAATAAAAAACTGTTAGTTAATTTTAAAAATCAGAAAATCAAATTTCTAAAATAAAAAAGAAATCTCAATGAGGAGAAAATAAAAGAAACTGTTAAAAACAAACTTGTTGCCTAATCCAACAAAACTTAAAAATAAAATGCATGAATATGTACAAAAATATAAAATATCAAGATTAACAGAATAACAAAGAACTTACATAATTCAGTCTCAATGCCCTCCTCCACAAAAATATGAAAAATAAAAATCCCAGCAAACCTTGAAACAAATAGCTTTACAAGTAAATTCCATCCAGTTATAAACATCTTCTATTCCTTCATCCAAGTTATTATGTTGTAATGTGAGACCATTAATCATTTTAAATGAAGTTTTAATTGTGGAGTATAATTAACCCAGGGACTGTCAGGGGTCATGTACCCAAATCAGGAAGCCCTGAGCATATACATCTCAGGGTTTATGTAGACAAAAATCACACCATAGCTGTCACTAAGGGGAAACTACAACTTAGTCAGTTGCTACACAAGCTGGGGGGGGGGGGGATACAGAAGCCAAAAGATAGCAATCAGCTCATTGCCTAATGATTGTTGCCTAGTGGTAAGTTTGTTGCCCAACTGGAAAGTTCCCAAATCTATTTCGAGAACTGAACAGAAGGGGGAAGGGAAGGGATGCTATGGGCTTCAAGTAGCAGGTTTGGGCAGGTTTACTTGGCAGGTTTGCTGCCTAGGTGGGCTTTGTTGGGTTTGGGCAGATTTCCTAGGCATCTCTCCTATGATGAGGAGAGATGGGGGATGTTTACAAAATGGGAGGTTACCACAATTAATAAAAATAAACTATTGAGCAGAATTAATTCCAGGACAGAAACCTTTCTGAGACATATCCACCTAAGATTATAGAATATAGAACTTTAAGGCAGTTTATAGGTCACCACTTCAACACTTTTATTTTTAGAGAAGGAAACTGAGGTGCCAAGAGGTGAATTAACTTGCCCAAGGTCACAGAAGTAATAAATAGCAGATTAAGGACTTAGATCTTAGTAAAATCTTTTTACTCCAAATCTAGTATTATTTCCACTATACCTCTAGTCTGCCATTAAGCCACTGATCAATATAATTACCATCTAGTTTTTCCCCTTGGTTCTGCCTTCTACCACATACTAACATTTCAACATATGAAAACAGTTATATGACCCCTAAGTTTTACATATGTTTGGCCTTCTTTTCCTTTCTGGAAACTTGCCCATCCTTAAGCTTTCCATTCACCTGTAAAGGAAACTGGGAAAGATAAGTGTACAGAAAACCACCTAAACAGGTATCTTTACTGCTGAACAGAGGTGGAGTAAATCATGAAAACATGCTAAATCCACTATAAATTTATTTTACATAATCTCAACTGGGTCTTCATTGCTGCAAGACAATTCTGTTATACTTCCCTATTAGATTCCCAAGTGAGTTCACTACAATGGTTTTTCCAAATCCTCTCATCCGTTCTCAAATGTCTCATGGCAGCCCCTCCTTACACTCTCTCAGTGAGATACTTGCCTTAAAACTTCACTGAAAAAAACTGAGGTTATTTCACTAATTTCTTCTTATCTCCTCTTTCTTAACTCATACCATTCAGATGTCTTTCCCCACCATCTTGTCCTTCACCCCTGTGTCATATGGAGAGCTGGTCCTTTTTTTCTTTTTTTTTTAATTTTTTTTTTTATTTTGAAGCAATCAGGGTTAAGTAACTTGCTCAAGGTTACATGGACAGTTATTTCTGGGTGTGGTGCTGAGTATCTGAGCCCAGATTTGATCCAGGTCATCCCAACACTGGAGCCGGTGCTCTTTCTCGCTGAGCCACCTGGCCGTCCCTAAGCAATTGGAAGCAATTGGGGTTAAGTAACTTGCTCCAGGTTACATGGCCAGGTGTTTCTGGGTGGGTGCTAAGTGTCTGAGCCCGGGATTCGATCTCCAGGTCTTCTCAACACTGGAGCCGGTGCTCTTACTCTCTGTGCTACCTGGCCGCCCCCTGGTCCTTTTTTTCAAGGTAAATCCTTCTACATATACATGTCATTTCATTCTATCCTACCTTCCTCAACAGATTGCTCCCATATCATCCCCATTCTCTCATTAATCTTCAATCTTTACTTGTTTCCCCATTGCCTATAAACAGGCCACCATCCTTATAAAACCCTTCCATCCCTGTAGTTATAGTCCTACATTGTTCCTGACTTTCATGTATGGACCTCTTAAAAGCCTTCTACAATCAGTACATCCACTTCCTCTCCTTATTCTCTTTTCAGTTTTCTAGGGTCTGAATTCTAACCTCCTCATTCAACTGAAATTGCTTTCTCCAAACCTACCAACAATATCTTATTGTCAAATCTAGTGGGTTCTTCTCAGTTTTCATTCTTGACTACTTCTGTAGTCTTTGATACTGCTGATAATCCTCTTCCTGACTGTCCATAGTTATATCCCCTCATTGTAACTCCTCTCAAGCTTATAACCCAGTTATCATTTTTGACTCCTAGCTCTCTCACCTTCCATATCTAATTAGCTTCCAAGTTCTGTTGTTTCTACATTTGCACATCTTGGCTCTGCCCCCTTCTCTCCTCTGTCACTGCCACTATCCTGGTACAGGGCTACATCACCTCACATCTAATCTATTGCCCTACCCAACTGACTGGTTTCCCTAACTCAAATCTTGACCTACTCTATTCAATCCTTCACAATGATCTTCCTAAAATGCAGGTCATGATCACATCATCCCTTATTCAATAAAGACCAATGATTCCCTATTACATTCAAGATCAAATATAAAATTGTCTGTTTGACTTTAATTGCCCTTCATTCCCTGGCTCTTTCTCACACTATACTCCTTTCAGTTCCCATGCCACACTCCTCTCCATGTACTCTGGGATCTAGTGAGACTTGCCTCCTTGCTCTTCCTTGAACAAGGCACCCCATCTCCTGACTCCAGGCATTTTCACTGGCTATGATCTATACATCAAACTCTCTTCTTCCTTATCTCTGCCTCCTGGCTTCCTGGACATCCTTAAATTCTCAGCTAAAGTCTCACCTTCTTCAAGAAACATGTCACAGGCTTCATTAATCTTAGTATCTTACATCTGATATCATCTCCAATTTACCCTGTATACATCTTGTTTGTACATATTTGTTCATGTCACTCATTAGATTGTGAGCTCCTTGAAAGCAAGGGCTGTTTTTTGTCTTTCTTTCTTTGTATCCCCAGTGCTTAGCACAGGGCCTGGCACAGAGCAAGGACTTAATAAATGTTTGTTAGCTGGTGAAATAAGATAAGCACATTTGGGGGAAGGGTTCTGACATTCGTCATATTGTATATCCTTGATGAGTTAGTCAACAACTCAGGACAGAGGGACTTAGACTAGATGGCCTCTAAGGTTGCCTCTAATTCTAATTCTATGACCTGAATTATATAAATCTATGACCTATATATAAAAACTCCACATAGTTGCTGAGTGAAGCTCATATTTTCTATACAAGCACTGAAAAACTAATTTGATTTTGAGCTCCTCAATCTTAAGTAGGCTTTTTTTGGGGGGTTGCCTTTTTCTGTGTCCCCAGGTCTTAGCACAGTGCCTGATACATAGGAGACACTTAACAAATACTTGTTAACTGACTAATTTATCTAATTTGGTCAATTTAGTAACCAAAATAGCTGCATAGTTTGGTGGGGAGTAAAGAGGACCTGAGTCCTAATTCCAGCTCTACCACTCTACCACCAACTCAACTATCTGTGCAACCTTTGGCAAGTCATTTAATCAGTCAATTTAATCAATCAATAATCTCAAATGAGAGTTTCCTTATCTTCAAGTTAGATGATAGTATTAACTGACCTCTTAAATTCCTTCTGGATCTAAAATGATCACTCCATAATCCCACCAATCTTCCACAATGTTTCTTCTTTCAGTGACTTCAGATGCCTAACTGTTGGGAGGAGAGCAGAAGAAATAAGGAAGGAAGGTAAAAGAAAAGCAGACATATATAGAGAGTAAAATATCAGAAAGAAAGGAAATAATGAGTGTTGGAAACTGGGACTAGAATATATCTGCACTTCTGTGTAACCCTGGGAAAGTTTCTTCTATGCAATGCAATCTCCTCTCTGTAAAGTATAGGGGTTGGACAATTTGAACTTTTAAGTTTTCTTCCAGCTCCAAATCTATAGACCTGATCATGGTCAAAAGAGTTCTCTCTGATATGCTGTGCCCACTATGCCACAGGAATTCAGGCCACTAGTAATTTCCAATAAGCAAAAAAACCAACATAAAAACAATATTGAATGTTAAAAAACACACCGAGTTTATTAAATATGGCTTTTAAATTTCCTTCAAGGTTGTATAAAAAGTGTTTTAAAAGTAGATTCACTACTCTCTTACAAATGTAAAAGTTATTCTGAAATGAAAAGTTAACATTATCTAAGTGCTATTAACTCCTAAATTATATAACACCTTTCAGCTAAGGTCAAGTATATGTAGTTAAGCCTCAAAGAAGAAATTTCCATAAAGTTATGAGAAAGTAGAAATTGGTATGAAAGAAGCCTATAAGAACTAAAATTATAGTTTTTTATGCTTCTGATGGAAAAGGAAGAATT
Organism: Petaurus breviceps papuanus; assembly: GCF_028583685.1. NCBI lineage: Eukaryota > Metazoa > Chordata > Mammalia > Diprotodontia > Petauridae > Petaurus > Petaurus breviceps. The sequence continues at coordinate 9,332,703 of NW_027187314.1, forward strand.
TTTTTCTGTTCAAAAGAAATGTGAGGCTTTTGCTTTCAAAGGTGTTGCAGCTTTAGAAATGATATTAAATTCAAAAAATGTAAATACTTTCTTTTGTTATCAAATTCAGGCTTGACTTTGCCAATTTATTGAAATCCAGTGTCTTGCTGAAACTGAAGGTTATCATCTAAACTTAGCTTTGAGTTTTGCCCTTGTAAATAGAATTGGAGGGGAAAATTGGTCACAGAAAAAAAAAATAAACCTCTAACTTTGAAAGACCCACAATATCTTATGGTTAGGCATTTCGGCACACTTTTATTTTTAACAGGTTACAAATTGTAGACAATTTCAGATCAAAGGAGACTTTCAGCGAAAAATTTTGAGCAACTGAAAAAAAAAGGAGTATAAAATTTTAGGATGGCAGTTTCATACCAACATGCACTTGGTTGATTGAAGCTTATTTCCTGATCTTTGTCTTCCCCTTATCCCTCACCTCTTCCTTCATCTAATACTTTCTTCTTTCTTTTATCCTTTTATGTCTCTCTTTTTTTCACCCTCTATTCTCCTTCCCAAAGTGACTGAAGTCACTGATACCAGGCTGATTACTGACATGCTGGAAGGGAACTAAGAGGCTATCTAGTCCAGTCTCCTTATTTTAGAGATGAGGAAAATGAGGCCCAGGCAAGTGAAGTGACTTACAAAAGGTCATATATACATAAGCAGCTTAGCCAAAATTTGAACCCAGGTTCTATACCTTCAAATGCCAGTCTTTTTAATACACTATGCCACTTTAATTGTTTGTTTTCTAGAAGAAGAATAATACAAATTTTCTGCTTTTCATTTTGTCTCCCCCAACAAATGGAAAATATTGAAGAGTCCAATTGAAAGTACAACAAATATTTTCTAGTGCCTACTGCATTCCAAACTCTATGTTTGGAGCTGAAGAAAAAAACAAAGATTTAACAAGACATAACCTCTGCTATCATGGACTTTAAATATGCTTACAATGCAGTCTTTTCCCCCACAATTCACTCAATATATCCATATGACAAAATTAATCATAGTACAATCTGCCAATCAGCTAATCAATTACCAGAGCAATATGAACCAAGTGATTTCAATGGGGAGAAAATGACTAGAGCATTTAATTTGTCCCACAAAAAGGCACAATCATTTTGTATTTGGCATATGTGAATACAAAAAGATTAGTTATTTCACCATTGTAGGGAATTCCAGATCACAGGTCCTTGTAACCAAACAGATCACAATTCTTTTATGACTTAATAAATAACTTGTGAACTTCTTGAGCCATGTTAGCTGATCAGTGACTTGCCCTGAGTTACATAGCCAGTAACTTCCAGAGGTGATATTGCAACATGCTGCCTCCCTATGTATTTGGCACAGTTTAAAAAAATTATAACAGAGTGCCCCAAAAAGTCAGCAACTGAATATGGAGTCAGGAAACCTTGGCTTGAAAATTGGCTCTTAAAGTTCTTTGACCTTGGGCAAGACAGTTAACCTCTTCAAATTCCACATCTATAAAATAAGGACTGGACTAAATGCTCTCTCTAAAGTACATGGTCGTCTTCTTCTCTAACTGCAAGTCAAATGTGTATATGCCATATTCTCCTATACTCACACCCCTATACACATGCACACTTTCTCAATTAACTCTTCACCCAGTATAGTTACTTCTTTTCCTCTCCTAGAGGGAAGGCCTAGCAAAATTCTAGGAACACCATAGGTATGTTTGATCAATGTTTCACAGAATCACTGAGTCTCTGAGCTGAAACAAATGATCACACAGATCTTGCTTAAATACTACTAATGAGGAACAGCATCCTACCTCCTGAAACAGGCCACCCACTCCACTCTTGGACAGCTATAATTGTTAGCAAGTTGTTTGGGGATTTTTTCCCCCTAACATCAAGCCTGAATGTGTCCTACAATGAGACCCATGAAATCTTGACTAATTACCCCTTAGCCTCCAAGTTCTATGACTTTTTGACACTAAATCGGTCACCACTTTGACTACCAAGTGGCCCCTGGCTCATCAATTTTATTTGATTTTATTATTTTTAGAACATCTGAAGAACTTATAATAATTTTGAAAACTAATGACTTTTCCCCCAAATATTTCTAAAAATGCCCATTTCTGATTCCTCCCTCTGTATATAATTATCCACTTTGGGTAGCTCTGGGGACTGAGTCAGCATCAAACCAGTATTATGTCAAAGGACCAGCTGTTTAATGTTCCATTTTCCCCATCCCATTATGAGTTTCATCTTGTTTTTTCTTGTTATGTTTTTTTAAAATCATTTTTACACAGTTAATAAGGCCAATCAACAGAGAATAGCTCTTTATATTTGTTGGTGGTTAAAAAACAAAAAACAAAAAACTGGAGTCCTAATTAGCATAAAGGGAATTGAAGACTTGTTCCTATGTGGAATACTTATTACCAAGGTTAAGAGAAAGAATGCTGAACATTTAATTGGTTTATGGTCTTATGAAGTTTGTCTTCAAGGTTATAAAATCTTATTCATGAACACATAAACTAAATGTTAGCAGCTGTTTTATAGCTATGAGGTTTGAATTTCCTACTTTAACAAGACTGGGTTCTTTGGGATAGTGCATAAAGTATTAGATTTGGAATCAATCAGACCTGAGTTTTGCCTCAGACACATTAGCTATGTGACCCTAAGCAAATATCATAACTTCTCTGAGCCTCAGTTTTGTCATCTGTAAAGTGAGAAGCTTGGACTGAATGGCCTCTATGGTCCATTCAACCACTGAATCTTGTGGTCCTAAGTCAGATGGTTAAATGTTTCATTCTTATAATATTTTGACTTTAAAAAGTTCTTTTGATTAATAGAATATGCATAGCTGTCCTTGTCCTCAGCATAAATGTGTTAACTGCAAACCTGGAATGTTTTTGTTCTCCTAAGTCTCTCTCTATGCTTAGTGAAATTGCCAGTCAGCCAGTTATATTATGTAGGAAGGGAGACAAGAAACATGTCTGGCTCTGCTAACAACTCATAATTTGTCTCTGAGGAAGATACTAAGACTCTTGATGTCTTGGTTAACCCATAGGCAAATTGAGTAAATAACTTTTAGTTAAAAATGTTTAATTGACTAAATCTTATATAATTAAACCTTGCTGTGGTAATTGAAAAGGAGGGAAAGCTTCCTATCTCTGGAATATGTAATAAGTAGTTCTTCATCCCTAGGTTTGCTTATAGGGTCAAGGAGGGGTGGTACCCCAAAACATGGCATTTACAAGTACACAGAAGCTAAAGAAGGTGTTGAACTAGGTCATATAAGCTTGGGCCTGAGCCTCAACTACTTTCTCTGTTTTGTTTTTCTTTCCTAAGCATATATGACTGGAAGGTAATCCCGAAAAAAAAAATGTAGTCTTAGAAGATGTTTCATGAGTTCAAGAAATCAGAGTTCATGTGCCCCTCAGTCAGAGTTCACTAGCAGGAGGAGGAGTTTCCTCATGAAATAGAATGACCACCAACAGGAAGAAGAGCTCAACCCTTGGCCTAGTTAGACACAATACATGGACATGGAGAAAATTGTTTTGGCAGTGTCAAGCCAAGGTGAAGCATGAAATGCTGATTCAAAAGGCCCACAAATTACTTCATGTTTTGATGTTTCAGTCTTTATCTCCTGGAAAAGTATGTTAATAGTTATATATTACTACAACTTCTTTAAGCTTTTCTTCCAGTATGCATATCAGAATCTTATGTTCAGCTTTTCTTTTGTGTGTAGATGTAATGAATAGCTATACTACACCTGATTTATAATATAGACTGAAGATCCTTCTAAGTCCTCCATTTTGGGAAGTCCCAAAACACAATTCCAAACCTAAGCTATAATTGATCACTAACCTCCCTCCTTGTCCCCCAACTTTAGGTTGGAGGCCTAATGAGCTGAAGACAATGAAACAAAAGAGCCTGAACCTTCACTTTGGAAGTCAGACTCAACAAGGTTTGAACCTAGTCTATGTATGCCTGAATCCAGAGTAAAAGGGTCCTTCTAGTGGAGAGGGACAGGTGAACATCCCAACTCCTCAGGCCAGTAGTCGTTTTTTATTGTTACAACATGATGAGGCATAAGAGGAATATTTCTTCTGGCAATAGGAGACTTCTTCTATGGAATATCAAGAAGCCATAAGATTATCTGGGAAACATGAAAAGATAGACCACAAAGGGCAAATGGGCTAATAACAAGCAAATTAAAATGTCTCAAAACTCAAAAAAGGGAAAAGAAAAGAATCTTTAAACAAAAGGCCAGTGAGCCTGGCTTCAATTTTTAAGAAAATTCTAAAATTAATCATTAAAGAAATAGTGACTATATAGAAAAAGAAGTTATGATTGCAAAGATCCAACATGGTTTAACAAAGAAAAAAAAAAGCAAACCTTGGCACATCAAACTAATTATATATTTTTTTCTTTTCAGGGTTGCTAAAATAGAAAATCAGAGGAATATCATAGAAATAATTTGCCTGGATTTTTAGCAAAGCAATTTATTCTTGTGAAAAATATGGAAAGATGTTGACTGGATAATAGCATGATCAGATTTGGAATCAGATGAATGACAGCATTCAAAAATGGACATAATTATTCAATTTCAATTTGTCAGGATGTCTCCAGTGAAGTGTACTAAGGATCCTTGGCCTTTTTTTTTTCCTTTTAACTCCCTAAGGATCGATACTCCATAATGCTCTCCTTTGGACTCTTCTCTTATCTCTCTAAACTCTCTTGCTTGGACATTTCATCAGCTTCCAAGGACTCAGTACCATCTTTATACATGACTCCCAAATATACCAATCCAGCCCTAATCTTTTCCCAGAGCTATAGGCTTACTTCATCAACTTTCTGTAGGTGATCCTGCTGGCATCTCAAATCCATCACGTCCAGAAGAGAATTAATTATCTTTTTACCTAAACTTGCTCCTTACCCAATGTTTTTAATATTTTTTATCAATGATTTCACATTAGATATTTTTTATGACTTCACATATATAATCAATATCATGTTGCTAGCCTTCTCAAGTGGTAGGGAAGGAGCAGGAGAGGGGGACAGAATTTGGAAATCAAATTTAAAAAATGAATTTTAAAATATTACATGCAATTGTGAAATATTTGACAAAATAAATAAAAATGTATTAAGGAAAAAAATAATTTCACATTTGCTGATGACACAAAATTAGAAGAGATAGTTCCAAACACTTTGAAAACAGAGTCAGGATCCAAAAAGATCTTAACAGACTAGATTATTGGACTGACCTAATAATATAAAATTCAATAGGGATAAATACAAAATCTTATGCTTCAATCCAAAAAATCAACTTCCCAAGATGGGAGAGGCATTTTTAGCAGCTTTTTTTTAAGTCTTAAGTGTGAAGGAAGGGTTAGAGGACTTCAAATATGAGAAAGTATTGTGATATGGCTGTCACCAAAAGCTGATATAGTCTTGGGTTGCATTAAGGGAATTGTAATTCTTTGTAAGAGATTGTAATTCTTCTGCATTCTGTCCTAGTCAGACCACATCTTGAGTGTTATGTTCAGTCCTTGGCCTCATGGAAGGAAGGAAGGAAGGAAGGAAGGAAGGAAGGAAGGAAGGAAGGA
>NW_027187314.1:9338323-9340783 GCF_028583685.1 Petaurus breviceps papuanus
GAAGGAAGGAAGGAAGGAAGGAAGGAAGGAAGGAAGGAAGGAAGGAAAGAAGGAAGGGAGGGAGGGAGGGAGGGAGGGAGGGAGGAAGGAAGGAAGGGAGGAAGGGAGGAAAGAATAAAAGATTAAGTAAATGCTATGTGTCAGGGCAATGTTAACCATTTTACAAATAGTATTTCATTCTATCCTTACAACAACTTGGGCAGGGGCAGAAGTGCTATTATAACCCTTATTTTACAGATGAGAAAACTAAAGTAGATAGAGGTTAAGTGACTTGCCCAGGGTCATATAGCTAGTTAAAATCTGAGAATTCAGGTCTTCCTATCTTCAGGTCTAGGTTCTTTTCTGAGATTATGTCATAGGATAATGAGAACATAGAATTAGAGCATAAAGGATTGTTAGAAATCTTCCAGTCTTATCCTTTTGACAGAAACAAAAGGAGGAATAAAGATATTAAGTGACTTGCCCAAAGTCACACGGGATCTTTGTAAGGGACAAAGCTGAAATACAAGCCTAGGTTCTCTGACTGTAAATTCAGCAGTTTTTCCACTCTTTTAGGGAGAACTAGAGTTTACTATGGAAGTGTTTTGCACGACTACACATGTATAACCTACATCAAAATGCTTGCCTTCTCAATAAGGGAGGGAAGAAGGGAAAGAATGTGGAATTTAAAGTTTTAAAAACAAATGTTAAAAATTGTTTTCATATGCAACTGGAAAATAAGACATATGGGCAATGGGGTATAGAAATCTATCTTGCCCTTAAGGAAAATAGAAAGGAAGGAGCTAAGAGAAGGGGTGGAGGTTAATAGAAGGGAAGACTGATTGGGGGAAGGAGTAATCAGAACACAAGTTGTCTTGGGGGGAGGGGAGAGATGGAGAGAAAATTTGGAACTCAAATTCTTGTGGAAGTGAATGTTGAAAAGTAAAAATAAACTAATTAAATGAAATTTAAAAATAAATTTTTAAAGGATTCAAAATTATCTGGACTTCTGTTTGTTTTAGATTCATAACTAAAGTTAATATGAATATCTTTGACCAGCCAACTTTTTTTTAAATTTGGTAGCATTTTCAGAATATTGTTGGGTCAAAGGATATTACTATTCTTGCACCTTGTATACTGCCCTTCAAGAAGATTTTTTGCAAGTTTGAAAATCCATTAATCAATAAATAGGGGATGGGGTATGAGAAAAATAAAGAAGAGAATAAACACTATTGACCACAATGTGGCAGACACCCTACTAAGTGCTTTACAAACATTATCTTATTTGATCTTCCCAACAATCTTGTGAAGCAGTTGCTATTATCCCCATTTTGTAGTTGAGTAAACTGAGGCATATAGAGATTTAATGATTTGATCAGGTTCACACAGCTAGTAAGTGGCTAAAGTCACACTTTATTGATGCCTTCCATCACTACTGCTGCTACTATTAACACCATCATTACCAATACCACCAGATATTTTCATGACTTTTAGTGGGCTGGGGAGAGATTTCATAGGCATTTTTCTCATTTGATCTTTATCACAATATAGTGAGGTAATCTAGATTATTCTGTTCATTTCATAGAGGAGTAGATGTTAATTCATAGAGATTAAATGACTTGCCAAGATTGCATATGTATTACTGGAACTGAAACTGGAGTTCAGATCTTCTTAGTCCTGCTAGAGTACACATTCAACCCCAATATGTTGTCTGTTTTTATTTATATTATATGCAGAATTTTACAAGGTCAGTAGGGGAGAAGATGAAATTTGCTTGCAGATGGCAAAACTAAGACCAAATAACTTCCTTCCAGGTCACTTTGAGAGAATTTTCATGAGAAAATATAAGCAAATCTCTGATATTCTGATGTCCATTGATCTCTAAAATGTTATGATATATGCTTCAAAGGAACATTTTTCTAATGTTTAAATATCTTAAGACATCTGGGATTACATTAGTAGAAATGTCATCTTTGGCATAACTTCCAGCAAGCAAAAGTATTAAAAGACATATAAGCAAAAGAATATCTTATGGGACTGTCTTCAAGATGGTGGTGTAGGAACAGAATTATCTAACAAGCACAAAAAAAAAGAATGCCACTGAATAATGATAAAAATATCCAAGGAGAAACTACAGGAAGTACATTTTGCCAGCCCACTTACCCTCTAAATAGTAAGAATAAGATTTAGGTTCAAAACAAAAATAATACCTTCCCTGATAGCCAGCCTTTACCTTACACTCTCCAGTTTGACTCTTTCCCACCAAATGATAATTGCACAAAAGACTATCAAGAATAGTGAAGAATAAATCCATTTATCCCAGCCAAACAGCAAAAAGAAATTGGGAAATTATACAGTTTTTAGAATATACCAGAAAATACACACAAGAGGAAAGAAGTTCTCCACATAAGGAGATATATCAACTCTAACAGAGAAACCCTGATCTCTCTCTCTCTCTCTCTCTCTCTCTCTCTCTCTCTC
>NW_027187314.1:9340883-9355939 GCF_028583685.1 Petaurus breviceps papuanus
CACCTCTCTTGAAAAAAGAATGTTTCCTCTTCCAAAAACTCTTGAATCAATGCCCCCTTCTACTCATTATATCATGTTCAGCCTTATTTTCCACTAATCCAGAGTCATACAAGCTGGCTACATATATACTTGGCTATGATTATAGAGAGAAAAGAAGGTCTAGAAAGGGAAAGGGAGTAAGGAAAGGGGTCAAATAGAAAAAAAATAGAAACTATGGTGAAAATAAAAACAATATTCATATAACATCTGATACTTTAATAAACATCTCAATATACATGTATTTACTCTTCAAATGTAAGTGTATGTATATGTATATTTGTGTATATGTATACATGTGTGTATGTGCTTCTGTGTGTGAATTCATTTCAGTTGCCTATCTACCTGGTCTAACAGTGACTTTTCCCCAACACAAGAGATGTAGGAACCTCAGCCACCCCTTAGTAGTGGGGCACCAAAATTAAAAATTGACAAATAATACAGTAATATTTCTGAAAGCTACTTTATGAAGTGTTTTCTTCTCCTTAACTGCCAGTCATAGCTACATACATACAGATATCCTTAGAGAGCAAGCAAAAGGAGGTAAGAAAGACCAAGAATCCAATCTGTTAGTGACCTTGTTATTCTTCTGTTATTGATTCTAATCACTTCTATACTTTTTTAAAGCAAACTTTGGGGCTTCCAGTGAATTAGAATGTAATCTTTGGTGTCCGTCTGACATGGGGAAATAGTACATTGGGAGATAGAAATCTGAAGGCCTCTAAGAATTGCCAGGCTTTCATGAGGAGAGATGTGCATGGGTGCAGAAAATAGAACAAGAACCTCCCATACCTGGAGTTGGGAACTAGGCATTGGTTATAAGCAGGTCAAGTACAGTTTTTCACTTTTGGTTTGGTGAGGAGAAGAAGGGAGTGCTGGTTGCTTCAGCACTTACAGCTGATATCAGATCAGAGGATTAAGTTTGGGGATGCCACCTGAGATTAAGACAGGAGATACCCTGGCTGCTTGGTTCTTGACAACATGTAACATAGAAGGCAGGGATGACAGGGTCCTCTATCTTCTCCTCAGCCACACTCTTTATAAATTATATTCAAGGCTATAACCTACAATGTCTTTATTGGTTCTTGGTTCACCCCTCCTCTTGTCTTCTCTCTTTCCCATTCCCAGGGAAAATGAGTTTTGTTCCAAAATTCTTATGTTCTTTGAAGGTATATTTACACCTTATGCTTTAATTATTACCAAATGCCAACTGATTTAGAGACTAATTATAATGTCTCCTTTTACACTTCATTATTTCTGAATAAGGGGCAGAGAAAAGTGGGGCAGTGGAGAGAGATAATTAGGCAGAGAAAAAGGGCCTACTCTGTTTGAATGTCAGAATGAATGGAATTCTTTACCCTCTTGACTGGTGGCTCAAGAGCAAAATGAGAGAGAATCATATTGATGTTGATTTTCTATTTTTATAAAATTCTCCAAGTGGGACAAACTTGTATCTGATTCGTCTTCCCTACAAGCTAAAAATAGCTGCTTTAAGTGATTAGATGAGAGAACTTGGACATCATGAGTCATGGTGCCCTCCTCATTGTTTCTCAACCATGTGCAGAGAATTATCTTTGAGGCAGAGGGAGGGAGGACAGTGGCTACAGAGAAGCTCCCCTCTTGGGAGGAAGAAAATTTGAGTAGCTGGACAGGGACAGCTACAACTATATTCTAAAGGTTGAGGCCAACTAAATGGAAGTATCAAGACCTCTCTTCACCTTCAACCAAACAAATCTCCAAATAGTTATAGACACTGTCAAAATTTAGAATTTTGTACTTCATATTTTGTTCCTTATGCCTGAAATTGAGGTAATGTAATTTTTCCCCCTTCACAATAGATCTAAAAAATTCTTCTCAAGAATTTGAACTATTAATTTTTTTATACATTAACCTCTCTTTGATAGTTAGACATTACAAACCTTTTTTAATGATGTCAAATTCTTATTGGATGCAGGGAAACTACTGTGTATCAAGTATATGGAATAATTGGAATAATAATTTCTTATATCTATGTTGCATTTTCAACTTTTCAAGTCACTTTCACATTGATTACTATATTTTAATTATTTTTTTTTCAACATTCACTTCCATAAGTTTTTGAGTTCTAAATTTTCTCCCCCTCCTCAAGACAGCATGAAATCTGATATAGGCTCTGCATATATATTCACATTGAACATATTTTTACATTAGTTGTGTTGTAAAGAATTAGAACCAATGGGAGGAACCACAAGAAACAAAAAAAGAGAGAGCAAATAGTATGCATCCATCTGCATACTATTTGCTATTGTTTTTTTTTCTGGATGTTTCACATTGATTATTGCATTTGACCCTCACAACAATCCTGTGAAAGAGGTAAAGAAGGTGTTTTGATTTCTGCTTTAAGGACAATAAGAGATTTTTGATCCTGAAATCACCCTTTCTCATTTGACAACTCAAATCAGTGAAGTAATAGCAAAAGTCCTTTGCTTTCACCATCTAAAAGCCAGAGTAAATGGGTATCTTTCTCCTGAACTCCCTAATGTTAAATCACTATTGTCCAACAAGTAGGTGATCTCAAGTCAAGTAGAGGGCTGAATTTCATTTTATGGTTATGACGTCAGTTGAACCATATGAGTGAATTTACAATCCCTCGTGCTCACCCCAGGACTATCTATTATCCAATATGTCTTATTTAATTTCCAGTATCAGGCAAGCAAATTGACCATGTATACTTGCTTGTGTCAGTAGCTAATTTTAGATAGCTAATCTAATTGGAAATGTTATGCTCCTTTAGCTTGTCATGTAGAAATTCACATTTTCTGATTAATGTAATTCATTTATATTAGATTTGACTTGACAGAATGACAACATGTAATATAGAAGGCAAGGATGACAGGGTCCTCTATCTCCTCCTCAGTCACATTCTTAATAAATGATCTATTCAAGGCTATAGCCTACAATGTCTTATCTATAATGTGATAAATTTGGAACTCCATCACAAAGTCTGATGTGATTTTCTTAACGTATCCTCATAGGTGGTGTTAGCCTTATCAGAAAGGTGACCATTTTGCCTACAGTACCTCATTAATATCACTCCTCTGTAACTGACTACTACTGTATAAGCTATAGGACTGCAAAGTGTATTTTTTTAGATTTATTTTTTTTCAAACAGCACTCCTTGGTAGAAAAGTTTTGAAATTATTTTCTTAATTTTTTAGATAAAATTTCTATAAGTAGGATTAAAATGAGTGAAAGAAACAATACAATGGGAATGTAATGATCATACTAATACTAGCTAGCTGTGTGACTTGGGTAAACCATTTAACCTTTTTATGGCTCACACTGTTGCTGGAATCATTTTTTAACTTGTGAAATAGTACTGATAACGTCCATAGCACTGACTCCATGGTTTATTGGGAGCAAAGAACAAATGGTGGATGAGTGGATATAGGCATGGGTGGGGTGAGGGAGGTCTACAGATAAAATAAAAGAGGACTAATATCAGAAAAAGGTCATATTTATCAAATTTATGATTTGTGATTCTGAAAGATAAGAAGTACATTAAAAATATTATTTATTTATTTTTAGTTTTCAACATTCGCTGCCGTAAGATTTTGAATTTTAAATTTTCTCCCCCTTCCTCTCTTTCCCACTCCTCAAAATGATGTGCAATCTCACATAGGCCCTAAAATACATTCATATTAAATATATTTTCACATTAGTCATGTTGTAAAGAAGAATTAGGAGCAATGGGAGGGAGCCATGAGAAAGAATCAAAATTAAAAAAAGAGAGAGAACAAGTAGTATACTTCAATCTACATTCAGACTCCACAATTCTTTCTCTGGATGTGGACAGCATTATCCATCAACAAGTACATTTAAATGATAAAAATGGTGACTTCTGCCCAGTTTGCATCCTGTCCTCCATATTCACAGTCATCCCAGTGTTGCAGACCAGAGTAACAATAGTGAGATGCAGCTCAGTATAGCTTCAAATAGTTTGAAAAGCTAACCTGAGTTTGAAACATGGACTTTTTTCTGAGTCATCCCAAAGGGCAGAAAAAACATCTTTGGAATGGGGAAAGGAGAAGTGATAGCAGAAAATCTTTCAGGTCAGAATGGGGATGGGTATTCACTACATTATAAATTCTACATATCAAAAATACATAAATAAATAAATACTACATATCCTTCACAGGGACAGTGTTATAAGCCAGGTTTGACTCAGACCTGTCTGGTGATACAAATTCAAGATTGGAACAAAATGAGATACTCATATTATCTGATAGTTAATGGAAGATGGTTTATTTAACAGTAGCCTTGAAAGGATATTCAGCAAGGACACAGAATTGGGTCAGTCAAGGGTAGCTTCCCTGCCTCTGAATTTGCCATCGTAGCTTATCAGAAGCCTGTGTCAAACCTGAGAGAACTCCTATACTTTTTCACTTGGGCATCAAAGAAGCTACATCAACAACTTGGGCCTCATTTCTCCCGGAGTAATCAATTCTCAAGAATAGTTTTATTACCTTTCAAGGAAAAGCCATCCTACTCTTTATGAGATAGATATTATTTCTACTACATCCCAAACCTTGGTGGCAAGTTCTAAAGGTCTTCTACAGTCGAGGTGTCAAACACAATGGGCATGGGCCACAAACGGTCCACAATACTCTCAAGTATGGCCTGAACCAGACAGAAGTGCAACTGTACATGTCCATTCCCCTGGGGTCTACACTACTGCAAACTCTGCTTCTGGGGCCCACAAGGGTGTCCATTCTTCCAGGCCCAAGAGTTGCTCCCTTTTCACCTGTTTGAGTGTTGCCCTCTATCTCTGCCCTTTGTCCCAGGCATTACCATTACTACCTGCACTGACCCAAGCACTGCCTTTGCCCTCCTGTGCTGGGTCCAAGGTTCTTGCTGCCTCAGTATCCTAGGCCAAGCACAAATCCTGCCCCCTGTGCCTCTGGCAAATGCTGTCCCTGTGCCAGGGTTGAGCACTGCCATGGGTGCTGTCACTGCTCCATTATACTGGGACTTGGGGCTACTTCTGTCTCACCCCATACAAGGCCCAAACTTTTAAACACACAGGAAGAGCCATCTCAATATTATTAATTTGCTCATCTATGCTCAGAGAAAGAAAAAGAAAAGGAGTCCAGAGATGATTGGTCTAGAATAGTACATGTGGTCATCAGAGAAGTCTTTGCCCAGCTCTACCTCACTTAAATCCAATTCATTTGCAAGTCAATGCATTAGCCCCCTGAAGTCATTTGTCCTCTTGGAGAACAATGGATGAACCATGACAAACAGGGAGAGAGTTACCATTCCTAGTTCTAGAATAATAGAGAAATAGTAAATCTTCTAAAATAAGAAGTAATTTCCCCTTTTAAACTGTCTCTATTGTCCTCAACAAATCAAATGGGAGTACATTAGGCATAATTCTTCATATCCCCAAATTCAGAAAGGTCTATAGGCTCATGGAGACACTTAAGCATTGTATTTTCAAGGGCTTCCCCCAGTGCTTTCCCATAAAGACTCTTAATGGCCTCCTAAATGCCATACAAAAAGTCCCCGCAGTTTATTCAGCACAGTTCTTAGATAATTCCCTTACAATGTCTGTGTGGGCCTGGATATCACTGTCACTGCCAAATATGAAAGTAATGCAAATTCAATAAATAACAACTTTTAGCGTTTATCATGTTTCGGGACTAGTTCTCAAAAATGCAGAATTATATTCACCTCTCTCTCTAGCTGCTTGACGCTCAGAGACAATTTACATTATTATCCTACCAAGTCATAGGGCCCCCTCATAGTCTGGCTCCAGAGTTAGACACAATCCCAGAAGAATAACATTCCCTGTCAGGGCCTCTGATCCTCCAGTACTCCTGTTCTTTCAAAGTGAACTTCCCTCACTTCATCCAGGAGATCATTCTGACCCAATCCCTCTGACTAAGACCAAATGTCGTGGGCTAGGCCTGCGATGTGAGTGCAATGATTCGGGTTTGGGATCAGAATGAAATGAGACACTTGTAGACCCTCTGACAAACAATAAAAAAGGATGTTCACTTAAACAATAGTGTAGGGATCAGTAAGAATACAGCATGGACTCATTTGGGTCCAGGTTCCCTCCTTCTGCATTTGCCGTGATTCAGTGAGATCTCCCATTCTGCCTTCTATACTTAGGGAACCAGGAAGCTACATCAGTGCCTTGAGCCTTACTCTACCGGCCCACTTAAATCTTGAGGGCCATTAAATTACTTTTTTTAAGGAAAAACAAGGATGGTGAAGATGTTATTCCTACCACATGCAGGAAGAATGGGGATAATATGCATGGGTATAAAGAGATAGGTAAAAGCCTTAGTCTTTTTGTTGTTGTTTTTGGAGGGGAGAGGGCAGGGCAATTGGGGTTAAGTGACTTGCCCAAGGTCACACAGCTAGTAAGTGTTTAGTGTCTAAGGTCGAATTTGAACTCAGGTCCTCCTGAATCCAGGGCTGGTGCTCTATTCACTGTGCCACCTAGCATCCCCAAGAGCCATAGTCTTTAATGACAGGTTGCATGGTAGACTGGAAATGGAATTGGGTTTAGAATTCAAAGATCTGGGTCCAAGTCCTGGATCTAATACTAAATATTCGGCCCTGTGTAAATCACTTAACCTCTCTGGGCCACAAGATTGAGAATAGGTTTTTTTTTTCCTCTTAAAATTGTAAAATAAAGTTAATCAGACCAGCTTAACAGCATTACTACTAAGCAAGCACTTTTCAGACCTCAAAATGTCATATAAATGTCGGTTATTTAAAGGTTTGGCATGTTCAAATAGAAACTAATCTGAGAAAATCTTGGTCATGCAATGATAAAATGTTTCTTTCTTAAAGGACAGTTTCCTAAGACCAAGTCCATAGCATCAAAAACAAGTGGAAAAATTAAGGCAATAATCTGAGTCAGGCAGGCCAAAAAACCAATTTCACCATAATTATCTCAATTTTCCATTTTACTTTACTCCAGAATAACTGACTTTGCAATGCTTAATGGAGCCCTGAAGAAACTCACCAATGGTTATTCTAGGACATTTTCTTGCCTTGGGGTTAGTATTTGAAAATTCTAATGTGTTTTATTTCTTAACTTTATTGTTTCTTTATAATTATACATTCCCACAATTGTACATGACTGCTGCCTTTTTTAAACTGCATGAAATGATAGGGAATTTAATACTGGACTATTGGCAAGTTAGTTGAGTGAATTCTGCTGGGTACTTATTGATACAGGAAATAGGAAAGCATTCACTGTCATGAATGGTAGGCAGTGAGGGGGCACAGTAAAAAGGATGGAGGGGGGAGGGCTGGTTGTGAGGTCATTGCATGTGGATGAATAGGGGACAGACAGATTTTACCTTCTAAGTTGCAGCTGGTATTTGAGTCTAGTCCCTCACCGTGCAGCTACAGAACACTGGCAGTGGGAAGAGGCAAATAGGGAATGTGTTGAAGGGGGCTAGTGTCACTGGAATGGAGACAAACTCAGAACTGATTGGGGAAGGGAAGTGAAGGATGAAGGGGAAGGAAGGCCACACATATTCTGATTTATTTATCACTTTGTGGTCAAGCCACATCACCCAGGATCATTCTACCTTCCCTCAGAGGAGAGGATCCACTACTTTGGAGACAATAGTGAAAGGGTTTGATGGTACCACCAATGTAAAACCTTTGCTCTGATGAAATTACAAATCATTTGAACTGATCTTACTGATGTAAGATGCATCTTGAAGTTAGATTGAAAATTCAAGAATAGATAATAAAACTTTAGATTGGTAGGGCCAGTGAGATCATACAACCTGCTCCATTCCTTCTAAATATTACAATCCTAGTCTATTCCCAGAAGATATGGATAAGGGTCAGGTAGGTGGTACAATGAATAGTGCACTTGTTTTAGAGTCAGAAGGACCTGAGTTCAAATGCAGCCCCAGTCATTTACTAGCTGTGTGAGCCTGGGCAAGTCAGTTAAGCTTAATTCACACACACAAACACACACACACACACACACACACACACACACACACCACTAACAACAATAAAAACCAAAAGATAAGCATAGGATGCTTTCAAAGCTCCCATGAGGAAGATATCTAAAATGTACCTGAGAAACAGATTCCAGTATATTCTTAGGAATACCATCATCATCCTATAATTTTTTTTTCTGTAAAATGTTCCTTTGACCCATACTTTCCTTTTAGAGGCAGAGGCAGTCAGAGCACTGGGACTGTAATTAGGAGGACCTGAGTTCAAATTTCACCCCAGACCCTAACTGGCTGTGTGTCCCTGGGCAAGTCACTTCACCTTTGCCTCAATTTCCTCATCTATAAAATGGGGGTCATGGTAGCACCTACATCACAGGGTTGTTTTGAGGATCAAACAAAATAATATTTATAAAGTGCTTAGCACGGTCTGGCACAAAGCAGACACTCAGAAAAATGCTTATTCCCTTCCTCTCTCTTCTAATCACACTGCCACCTCCCTTGTTTCAACATTCAGTACATTTGGAGCTTTACTACAATAGCCTTCAGGCTTCCAAACTAGACTCCAGTGTTCTCTTCAAAAAGAAATGATAAAGGGGCAGCCAGGTAGCACAGAGAGTAAGATCACCAGCTCCAGTGTCGGGATGACCTGGAGATTGAATCCGGGCTCCAGCACTTAGCACCCACCCAGAAACACCTGGCCGTGTAACCTTGAGCAAGTTACTTAACCCCAATTGCTTAGGGGCAGCCAGGTGGCTCAGTGAGTAAGAGCACCGGCTCCAGTGTCGGGATAACCTGGATCAAATCCGGGCTCAGATACTTAGCACCACACCCAGAAATAACTAGCTGTGTAACCTTGAGCAAGTTACTTAACCCCGATTGCTTTAAAAAAATAAAATAAAATAAATGATAAAGTACCACTGCAGACTGTTCTTCCTGATGAAATGCTCCCATTACATCAATCCCTAGCTCAAAAATCTTTAGTAGTTCCTTCTTCCCCATCATCATCTGACCCCACCTTGTATCTGATTCCCTACTAATCCCCAACATATCACCAGCTTCTCTGGTCAGAACAGTCACTTACTTCACTGTGCCATGAATTCAGCATGTTCCTGTCTGTTCATATTATTCCTGTTGAAATCTCCTTCTTACTTCCTTCTACCTACTGAAATATTACCTCTCCTTCAAACTCACCTTGAGTGCCACTTTTTTCCATGAACTCTTCCTTAATTTCTCCAGTCTCCATTGATCACCTCTTATGAACTCCAATAGTCCTAATGGTCTGTACCACTAACAACTAATGCTAAACTATTGTCATGTGTTGTTCTCTATGACTGCATGTTTGTTAGCCTTGTCCCTCTTGACCCCTAACTGAACTTCTGAGCTCCTTGAGGAAAGATACAAAATTTTATCCCATTTCTGAGTCTAGGTCAAGAGCATATGGGTTCATATGACAGCAACGAATAATTATTTTTATTCATGTGACATAACTCCATTTGCTCTTGACCTAGACTCTGGGGGCGGGGGGGGGGGCAGAATGAACATATCTGTTTTAGGTTTTGATTTAATTCAAACTTACTGAAGATTTGCAATGCAATTGTGTAATTCTCATGAGATTTTTCATTTCTTTGTCTTTGTTTTGGAGGGGGGGAGGTAGGGCAATTAGGGTTAAGTGACTTGCCCAAATTCACACAGCCAGTAAGTGCCAAGTGTCTGAGATGGGACCCAAACTCAGGTCCCCCTGACCCCAGGGCCAGTGCTCTATTCACTGTGCCACCTAGTTGCCCTGAGATTTTTCATTTTTATAGAATATATGTTCCTTGAGAACAGAGACTTTCATATTTGTCTGTCTCCAGGACCTGTCTGGCACAAAACTGGTGCTTAATAAATATTCACTGAACAGTCTATCAATTAAAGGAAAACAGCTATCTCCCTCTCCCCCCATGCTCTAGCAAGAAGGACTATTCATCATTCCTAGAACACACCCCATGTTTTTCTGCTTTCTTTCTTGCTGGTTCAGGCTCTGTGTGTAGGATATAAGTGTGCTCTCTCTTGATCCATTATGAACTACCAAAAAAATACCCTGAAAAGCATTGAACCATGATGTAGTCAAATTATTGTCTGAGGTCATTTTAAAGTTTTATTATTTAACTTTACTGAAGTATAATAAAAGCAAATAATGTGCAAGGCCAAAACCAGCAATCTATCCATCATGGTGATGGCTTTTATTCACTTTAGAGAATACTATAACTGGCCTTCCTATCTGAAGAGAGCTAACAGGTATTCCCTTTCTTTTCAAACAACTATTGGCCCTTGGACTTGTGATGAGCTAGGAAGGATTAACCTGCTTGAGGCTTTGTCACTGATCCACACACATCCTATAGCACAACTATATTAGAAATTAGAAAAGACCAGAGCCAGTGAAATAGAGGGAGCCTTAGAAATGGCCTTTGATTGGACTATATAGCTTAGGCTGATGCATCCCATTCTTTAAAAAAAATAATCTCAAAGTACTTGAAAAATTTTCCAAGAATAACTTTTTTAAACTGAATTTGCCTTAACATAAGGCAAAATTTATCGATTTATTTATTGATGTGACACAACTCCATTTGCTCCTGACCTAGTCTTGGGCTGTGGAGACAGGATGGGGGGAGAGAGAGTGAGCATATCTATTTTAGGTTTTGATTTAATACAACTTTACTGAAGTTCTTGATTTCAGATTTGCAATGCAATTGTGTAATTCTTAAGAAAATTTTCATTGTTGATCTCACAGGTAAATGTTAATTCCTCTCTATTAGTATTTTTTGAAGTGTTTAAATACTTAAAATATGACTGGAACGTCTCTTAAACTAGCCACCTTTTAATGACATTCATAACTAAACATTGGGATAATATTTAATCTGTGAATTACTCTAATAATTTCTCATTAGGCACTGAAAGTGTCAATTATTTTATTTTCAGCTGAAGTTATTCAATTCATTTCAAAAAACATTCAATGCCTATTACATGCAGGCACAATGCTAAATACTGAGGATATAAAGACCAAAAAACCCCCAAATAATTGCTTCTTCTCTAGATGAACTTACAAACTACAAGGAGAAAAACATCGTGTACATAGATATGTACATATAAAATATACACACAGTACATATAAAGTTATGTAGGGAGGAGAAGAATACCAGTAACTGATAAGATATCAGGCTTGTGTATATATAGACTTATATAGCCATAGTCTACTTTAGTCTTATGTAGGTTGTAGTCATTGAGGTCTCTCAAAGGAAGTTAGGAATTCCAAGAGGTGGATGCAAAGAGAGAAAGCATTTCAGTCAGGGAATAATCCATGTTCCTATAACACTTAAAAAAAAAAAAAAGCTTTCTGAATCAGTAACAATAATGATGTAAGGTATTTCCCAGAGATTGATGAATGATTAGCTCAGAGCCTTGATAGCCAAGGCAAGGCAGAGGTCCATTAACTTTAGATGGTCAATAATTTCCCTAGGTAATGCCCCTTTCTGAGATTTTTATTGCTAATATAACCCATGTTTTAATGTTGATAAAATTAAATATCTTAAGTTGTTCCTATTTCATAATATACCTGTCCTTGCTTTTTCACTGTATCTTTTATTCTATGGCTCTGTTGATAGACTTTTCCTATACCCTTCTTTCAAACTTGGATTTTATTTGCTGTTGTAAAACAGACACAGCCTGGTGATATTTATTTGGAAGCCACACACATAATTCCTTTAACTAGAAGAATTAAATACAGTGCCATGTATTGCAAAGAAAATCATCACTAGTAACTTCAGTTCATACAGATGTATTTTTGGTGACACATTAATGATGTGTGCATACAATTCAAAAATTACCTTTTAAAAAGTGTCCATTATATAAATATTCTCTCTGCAGAATAGGCAAAAGCACTTTTTGGGCTGATTTTTCTCACTAAATCACACAATTTTTTTTGCACGGACTAAATATATTGGTTTGATATGGATATTGTCTTTTCTTTTATCTTCTGGTAGGTAAAGGCCTCTGAAACTATCCCTGGGCTTTTAGATTAGATCAATTGGTTATAAGTATCAGGCTGTTTTCAACCCATCAGAAAATCATTGGCTAGTAGGTGGCACAATGGATGGAGCACTAGGTTTAGAGTTAAGAAGACCTGAGTTCAAATTCTATTTCAGACACTTGCTAGCTGTGTGACCCTAGACAAGTCATTTAACTTCTCTGGGCACCAGTTTTTTCACTGGTAAAATGAGAGGGTTGAGCATGGTGGAAAAGAGATGAAAGAAAAGTTTGGAATATATGTAGATTGGGAAGGAGGCAAGAATAATAATTTCTCTTTTAGCCATGTCAAATTTGAGTTGTCTCAAGGATGTCCATTTTAAAATGTTGAATAAGCAATCAGTGATGCAGGACTGACGCTCAGGTGAAAGATTAGAACTTGACATATAAATCTGTGAATCATCTACATAAAGATCATTTGAACTCTAATTCTGCAATCTTACCAATTACTATTTTTTATGTGTCAACACTAAGCTATTTCAGACCACAAAAGTTGGATAGATACCATATTTTTTTCTCTCATATTTTAGTAAAAGATGCTGTTTTTCATTGGAGACCTTCAGCAAATCATAGCCTCTCTGAATCTCAGTTTCTTCATCTGTAAAATTGTGATAATGTATGTACAGATACAAATATAACTATACAAATGTACAGATAAAGCACTTTGTAGCTATAGAGTGTAATATGAATGTCAACTCTATCATAGTCAAATGCAGTATCATAAATATAGTAAAATGAAAACCTAAAAGATCGTTGTTATTTAAATTACCAGTAGTTCACATAACCAAGATGCCTAGTATGTCATCAAGACAAATAAAAAAATCTCCGTATTTACAATTTCAATGTTATGTGCTATTTCTCACAGATTATATAATTTTCTAATGCACATGGGTATATTTGACCACAAATTTTGAACTTCAATAGACATTTATTAAATGCTACAGAGCTACAGATACATAGCTATATCTATCTCTATATATTTATATCTATATGTATGTTTGTATATATGTATGTATGTATACCCACATGCACACATATACCTAGAGCTATAAACTGATGTGGTTAGGTGATAGTAGGGAACTAAGTTTATGGTCTATTATATGCCAAAGGCAGTGCAAGGCACTGTGTGTGTGTGTGTGTATAAATCATTCTTAGTCTCAAGGATTTTAGATTATAATGGAGAAGACAATAAGTACATATATATGTATATATTTATATGTATGGTAATATAAATATATCCAAATAAATATAAAGTTATTAAATTTGAGGACGTTTTGGAAGACATTAGGAGTTAGTGGGTAGTGGGATTCAAGAAAGACTTTAGGTACAAAACTGTGCTTGATCTGAATCCTGGAAGGAGAAAGGGATTCTGTGGAGGTTGGGGTGAGGAAAGAATGTATTTCAGGCATGGGAGATAGCAAGAACAAAAGCACAGAGACAGAAGATAGAAAATCTGTGAGCAACAGAGAGAAAGTCAGTTATGTTGGATTGCAGATTGTGAGAGAGGGGTGCCAAGTGATGCTGCAAAGATTTCTGGGGGTTAGGTTGGAAATGATTTTAAAAGCTAAGTAGAGCATTTTATCCTTAAAGGCATCAGAGAGCCATTAGACTTTTTGGAGAAGGGGAGAAACATGGTCAGATGTGCTCCTCAGGAAAATGACTTTGGCAACAGTATATATAGAATGGACTGGAGTAAGAAAGAACTAAAACCAATTAAAAGCCTGTTGGAATAATCTATGAAAAAGAGATTAGGGACTGAACTAGGGTGGTGGCTATATGTATGAGAGAAAGGGTAAGATGTGGGAAATTTTATACAAATAGAAACAGCAAGATTTTACAACTGATTAGTCATGTACCATGAAGGAAAGTGAGGAAAGCATCAAGGAAAATACCAAGGTCATGAACCTAGAGCCTGGAAGAGTGGTAGCAACTTTGATGGAAAGAGAGAAATTTGGAATATGTGTAGATTGGGAGGGAGGCAATAGAATAGAAATTATTTTCTGTTTTAGACATGTTAAGTTTGAGGGACCTCAAGGATGTCCATTTTAAATGTCTAATAAGCAATCAGTGATGCAGGACTGAAGCTTAGGTGAAAGATCAGGGCTTGACACATAAATCTATGAATCATCTATGTAGAGATGATAATTAAACCCGTGGGAGCTGATAAGGTCATTTAGTAAGACAATATAGAGAACAAAAAGAAAAATGTCCAAGCAAAAGCCTTAGGGAATGGTCACAGTTAGGAGACATGACACAGATGACAATCCAACAAAGGAGACTGAGAAGAAAAAGTTAAACAAGTTGAGAACCATGAGAAATGAGTGTCACGAAAACCAGAGAGGACAGAGTATTTAGGAGAAGGTGGGCTGTAGTGTCAAGTGCACCAGATAAATCCAGAAGGATAAATACAGGGTGGGGAAGGGGATATTGGATTTGTCAATTAAGCTACTACTGGTAAAATTTTAAAGACCAGTTTGGATTCTACGATGAAGTCAGAAGTCAAAATACAAAAGGCAGAGAAGTGAAAGATGAGGAAGATAATTCCATGAGAGGAGGATTTTTGGATGGTAAAGGGAAAAGAAATATAGGATGCTAGCTTGAGAGGCTGATATGATCTAGTTGAGGTTTTTAAAGAATATGGATTACTTGGACATGATTTAAGGCAATAGAGAAGGAACTAGTAGAAAGGGAGAGGTAAAATATTTTGAGGGAGGAATAATAAGTGAGTCTGCAACCTGATGGAGGTGATGATACAAGGTATGGAATTAAGCACACTTGAAAAAGTGTTTGACTTTGGCAAGAAGGACAACCTCGTTATCAGATACTAGTGGGAAAAGGAGGAGAGAAGAGAGGGAGGGTGATGTTAAGGAGTTTTGGGATAAAAATGTAAGTGGAAGAGTAAGCACATATTGAATAACCTCAATACACACTCTCTCTCTCTCTCTCTCTCTCTCTCTCTCTCTCTCTCTCTCTCTC
>NW_027187314.1:9355949-9374565 GCF_028583685.1 Petaurus breviceps papuanus
CTCTCTCTCTCTCTCTCTCTCTCTCTCTCTCTCTCTCTCTCTCTCTCAGGAGAGTAGAAGGATATATGGAAGGCTTGAAAAAAGAAGATTTTAAATTTATTCTGTGGAGAGTCAAATAGGGAACCAATTAGGGAGAAATAAAAGGACCACCTTGCTGCAGTGAAGACCTTCCCAGTTGGAAGCAGATAATATGAATTTATAATGACCCAGCCAGTGTAGTTCATTCATACTGAAGGATGTTTACTAACCACTAGGAAATAGTTGAATAATAATTAATTTTTACCACAAGGAACTACCCAAGTGGCACTGGTCAGTGTCTGTCAATCTGTTCTAATTATTAATCAGTCAGGCAACAAGCACAAGACCCTATACCAGGGATAAGGAACCTGTGGCCTCAAGGCCACATGTGGACCTCTAGGTTCTCAAGTGTGGCCCTTTGACTGAATTCAAACTTCACAAAATAAATCCCCTTAATAAAAGGATTTGTTCTGTAAAACTTGGATTCAATCAAAAGGCCACACCCAAGGACCTAGAAGGCCACATGTGGCCTTAAGGTGGCAGGTTCCTCATCCCTACTCTAGACTTAAGAAAAACTAACTCGATATGCTGAATCCTTTATTTCTATTGAAAACATATTGGGAATATTAAAGGTCATGTGATGAAGTCATATCCTTGAAATTAGTCCTCATAACTGTTTAAATTTAGAGTGCAAAAATCTGCTGAAGAAATCAATCAGCAAACACCTATTAAGAGTTTACTATGTGGGCAGTCCTGTGTCCTCCTCTTCCTCTTCCGCCTCCTCTGCCGTGACATTGGGCCGCGAGCGAACGAGCGAAAGCCCCGAGCCCCGCTGCTGCTGCCATGTTCCGCATGATCACCAACCAGGCCAAGAAGCACCCGAGCTTGATCCCCTTGTTCCGGTTCATCGGCGGGGGGGGGGGGGGGGGCGCACCGGGGCCACGCTCTACGTCATGCGGCTGGCGCTCTTCAATCCCAACGTCAGCTGAGACAGAAAGAACAACCCTGAGCCTTGGAACAAGATGAGCCCCAGGGACCAGTACAAGTTCTACTCAGTGAATGTGGATTATAGCAAACTGAAGAAGGAAGACCAGACTTCTAAGCGAAAGTAATGTTTTTTTCAGCTGCTGAGAATGAAGGTCTTCCACAAGCTATCCGCACAATCCTGCATACACTTAGGGAATGCTTGATTTTTCCCTCATGTTGCATGAAATCATGTTGACTTTAACAGATGAATAAAGATGTGAAGCCTGAAAAAAAAAGTACTATGTGACAGGCACTGTGCTGGGCACTAGAAATTTAAAGGAAAAAATGCAACAAGGAGCCTACATTCTAGCAAGGGAAACAACATGTTATGTATAAATGAATACAAAATATCTATGAAGTAATATTGAGGAGGCACTTACATATGGATGGAGTGGGAAAGGCCTCTTCTAAGAGGTGGAAGGACCAATTTTGAAGGAAGTTTAAGTTTCTAAGGGGAAGATACAGCATACATTATAAACACAGAGGGTGGGGTGGGGAGAGACAATAGCTGTGCAAGGGCAAAGAGGGAGAAGTGTCATATTCATTTAACATCAAACAGCCAATTTGACTGGAATGAAAAATATACAAAGGAGGAAAATATATAATATTCCTGGAAATGCAGGCAGGCTCCAGATTATAGAAGGTTTCAAATGCTAAACAGAGAAGTTTGATTTTTTTTTCTAGAAGCAATAGCAACCCACTAGAACTATGTGAGGAAGAGAATGACATGGTCAGGACTGTACTTTGAAATAAATGAAAAAATCCCAAGAAACAGAATTTCTGGGTTAATTAATTATCTATTTATTAATTAGACTGGCCAACAATCAGTACATTGATGGTCAGTCAAAGATGCCCCATAGAGAGACTGAAAGTTTTAAATAATTCTTGAAAGGTGTGAGGGATGACTTCTCAGAAGTGAAGCCTCCTCAAAAGGGTTAATAGTTTTTGTATTATTGACTACCTTACCTTGTAAAACCTTGCTTTGCAATACAACCAAACTTCCCACTTTTTCTTGTCCTTTGTTCTTTGTTGCTAGGGAAGATTCACATGAACAGATTGTGCCCCTTGAAGCCCAGCCAATGGGATAAGGGGAAGGGGGGTCTTGTGTTAGAATATAAAAGGACCTTGCTTTCTGGAATCAATTTGTATGTCCCTGACCAGCACCATTAGGGCTATGAGGGGGGTACCCTTTCTTATGAGAAAGCAATAAACTCATTTCTCCTTTCAGTTATCTAAGTCTTTGTATTGATTTTTTTTTTTTGTAGTGGGATCTGTACCACACAAAGGGAATTCCCTTGACAACTAAAAATCAACCTTGATTGGTAGACATTTAATGAAGAGGTGGGCTAAAAGTCTTCAGCAACTCCTGCTGAGAACATGGCTTGATCACGACACTCAGTCAACAATCTGGATGGGGGAATCTATCTCCATCCAGCTTACTCTGGTTCCTTTTCTTCTTCATGATCTGGCTCGTCCTAAACTCTAATGGAGGGGTACAAGGACAGGGGCTCCTTCCCTCTGTTTATACTCCAAAGAGAAAGTTAGGTCTCCTAGTTGGGTAGGTTCCCATCCAAGATTGAAGAGCACATTCCTAGGGAGGGCTAGGGGTATCAGTCAGTCATGTTCTTCAGAGACTGACTTCAACAACAGTTTGGACTTAATGAGAAAATTGAGGAGAAAAGCCTAGATCTCAATTTAATAACTGGTCATTAATATAATAGTAAAATAATTTATCTCAGCTTTAAGAAGCTGTATTTAAAAAATGTATTAGAAAGGTAAAAGACTTGAAGTCATTAAAAGATCACTAAAAAGAAGCCTATGAAGAAAATGGAAGAATTTATTAGTCAAGCAACACATAGACCAGAGGCTGATTAATTCCAATAGAGAAAGTAGCTCACTTAATTAAGATTAGGGGTCTATAATTAGTTTAAAGGAAAGTCTATGTTATAGATCTGAAGACATATAGGTAACCTTCTTTCAGAGTCCTGTCAGTGAAAGAGGAGGAGAGAGTATATACAGTTCTGTAAAGTTATTCATTTAAAGCATAATTTTGAAGGAAACTTATTATTATCTTTTCATTAATTATCTGAAGAAAGTATGCCTCTTCTCCTTATGAAGGTCAACCTCTCTACAGTCACCCTCTCCTGTCCCATCTTGTCCATCAAATTGTCCCTATAATATTGCTCTCTCTCTTTCTTGTTATCTTTAAGCTTTTCCCCCTCTACTTGTTTGTTTCTTTCAGTCTACAAACATGCCCAAAAGTCTACACTATTCATTAAAAAAAACCGGATAAATGCTACCAAGCTCTCAAAGTATTGTCCAGTATCTCTTCTTTCTTTTCCAGTCAAACTCTTTGATAAAGCTATGTATGCTCATTTCCTCCCCCTTCACTCTCTTCCAAACCCCTTTGCAGTCCCTTTTAAACACATCATTCAATGAAAATAGTCCCACCAAAGTTACCAGTAATCTCTTAATTGCCAAGTCCAATAACCTCTCAGTTTTCATTCCACTTGAATTTCTTGAACTATTGACAAGTTTTGTTTTGGACATGTTGAGTTTAAGGTACTGGCCATCCAGTTTGAGATGTCTGAAAAGCAGTTGGAGATATGATATTGGAAGACAGCAGAAAGGCTAGGGCAGGATACATACATGTGAGAATCATCAGAATAAATATGGAAGCTGAATCCCTTTGGAGCTGATGACATCACCAAGTGAAGTAGTATAGAGGTTGAAGAAAAGAGGACCCAGAACAGAACCCTGTGGGATACCTATAATTTAGAGGGCATAATCTAGATGAAAATCCAGGAAAGGAGACTAAGAAGGAGCAATCTGATGTGCGGAAGAACGAGGAGAGGGTGGTGTACCAAAAATCTATAGAGAAGATAATATCAAGAAGAAGAAGATGATCAACAGTGTCAAATCCTGAAGAGAGATCAAGAAGAATAAGGAGATGGAGAAAAATTAAAGCCTCTACTCAGATCCGGATGGAGATAGCCCAGGACTGAGCCTAAACGTTCTGAGAATAGCAGCACACAAACATACACTCCAATTCCAGACCAATGTATCACAATTATAAAATATTTAACCTTTCTGAGCCTCATTTTTTATCTGTAAAATGGTAATAAAAATACCTATAATACCAATATGAAAAACTTGTCAGTAGGCTCTACTAAGGTAATGTGCATAAAACACACTTTAAAACACATTAAACATCAAT
Organism: Petaurus breviceps papuanus; assembly: GCF_028583685.1. Lineage (NCBI taxonomy): Eukaryota > Metazoa > Chordata > Mammalia > Diprotodontia > Petauridae > Petaurus > Petaurus breviceps. The sequence goes on from NW_027187314.1 coordinate 9,360,211, forward strand.
CATTATGTGTTGGAATTCAGGATACATGTAAGGGAGCAGTGAGAAATAAGATTAGGTGGGTATAGTGGTACTGGGTTATGAAGGATCTTAAAGCTAAATGAAGGAATTTATACTTGGCAACATTTTTAAAATTAATTTATTTACTTTTAGTTTACAACATTCAGTTCCACAAGTTTTAGAGTTCCAAATTTTCTCTCCCTCCCTCTCCTCCCCTCTCCATCCCTATGGTGGCATGCAACCCAATATAAGTTCTACAAATACCATCACATTAAACATAAGTCAAGTTTGTAAAGAAGGATTACAACCAATGGAATGAACAATGAGAAAGAAGAAACAAAACAAAACAAAAAAGAGCAAGTAGTTTGCTTCAGTCTGCACTCAGACTCTGTAAATCTTTCTCTGGATGTGGAAAGCCTTTTCCATCATGAGTCATTTGGAGTTGTCTTAACATAACCTTGCATTGCTAATATGAGCCCAGTCTATCAAAGTCAGTTATCGCAGGTACGATGTGTCTGTAATTGTGTACAATATTCTCCTGGTTCTGCTCCTCTCACTCAGCATCAGTTTATATAAGTATCTCCAGGTTATTATGAAGTCCTTCTACTCCTCATTTCTTTTTTTTCCAACGATTTATTAACTTCTGGTTTACATCATTCATTTCTGCCAGATTTTGAGTAACAAATTTTCTCCCCATTTTTCCCTACCCACCTACTCCTACCCAAAATAGCGGTCCCACAAGATATCCCCTCCTCCAATCTTCTCTCTCCTACATCTTCTTCCATACCCCCTTCGACTTTCCAATAGGGTAATATCCATTGCCCAGTGCCTGTATATCTTATTTCCCAATTATGTGTAAAATAGTATTAATAATAGTATATATATATATATATATATTAAACATTTGATTTTAAAACTTTGAATTCCAGATTTATTCCCTTCCTCCCTTGTCACCCAGTCTTACTGGGAAGATAAGCAATTCAGTATAGGTTGTACATGTGTAGCTATGCAAAACATTACCATAGTAGATATATTGTAAAAGATTGACTATATTTCCCTCCCTCCTATCCCACCTCCCACTTGTTCTTTTCTCTACTTTGATTCTGTCCCTTTTCAAAAATGGATGCTTCCAACTTCCCTCCCCCCCAGCCTGCCCTCCCTTCCATCATTCCCCCTCTCATCCCCTTACCCCAATCTCCTGTAGGGTGAGATACCCTATTTAGTGTGTATGTCATTCCCTCCCTGAGCCAAATTCAATGAGAATAAAGTTAACCCATTCCCTTTTGCCTTCCTGTTCTTCTCCTCCATTTTAACCATTTTGCCTTACCTCTGCTATATGAGATAGTTTACCCCATTCTGTCTCTCCCCATCTCCTCTCATTATATTTCTCTATCACCTCTTAATTTCACCTTTTAAGTATCATCCCTTTCTATTAAATTGGTCCTGTGCCCTCTCTCTATGTATACCTGTAAACATATATACACACATTCACATGGGTATTCATACGCCCATATACCCTCCTTCATAGACATATATATATATATATATATATATATATATATATATATATATATATATTCCCTTCAACTATTTTCCAACTGAGAAAAGTTTCATAAGTTACAATTATAGTTTTTCCATGTAGGAATGTAAATAGTTCAACTTTGATAAGTTCCTTATGATTTCTTTTCCCTATATACCTTCTCATGCTTCTCTTGCTTCTTGTATCTGGATGTCAAATTTTATATTCAACTCTGGTTTTTTCATCAAGAATACTTGAAAGTCCTCTATTCCACTGAATAGCCATGTTTTCTCCTGAAACATGATATTCAGTTTTGCTGGGTAGGTGATTCTTGGTCTCAATCCCAGTTCCTTTGACCTCTGGAATATCCTATTCCAGGCCCTTTGATCCCTCAGTGTAGAAGCTGCCAGATCCTGGGTTATCCTGATTGTGTTTCCACAATATTCAAATTGTTTCTTCCTGGCTACTTATAATATTCTCTCCTTGATCTGGGAATTCTGGAACCTGGCTATAATATTCTTAGGAGTTTTCTTTTTGGGATCTTTTTCAGGAGGTGATCAATGGATTCTTTCAACCTCTATTTTCCCCTCTGCTTCTGAAACATCAGGGCAGTTTTCCTTGAGAATTTCTTGGAGGATGATTTCTAGGTTCTTTCTTTGATCAGGGCTTTCAGGTAGTCCACTAATTTTAAAATTATCTTTCCTGGATCTATTTTCTAGGTGAGTGGTTTTATCAGTGAGATATTTCACATTTCCTTCTATTCTTTCATTTGTTTGGATCTGTTTAACAGCATCTTGATTTCTCATAATGTCACTAGCTTCCATTTGCTCCAATCTAATTCTGAAGGAATGATTCTCCTCAGTGAACTTTTCAGATTCTTTTCCCATTTGGCAAATTTGGCTTTTTAAGGCATTCTTCTCCTCATTACCTTTTTGAGCCTCTTTTGCCATTTGAGTCAGTCTATTTTTAAGGTGTTATTTTCCTCAGTAAGGCTATTGACTCTCATTTCATAATTTTCTTGCATCATTCTTGTTTCTCTTCCCAATTTTTCCTCCACTTGTCTTATCTGCTTCTTAAGGTCTTCTATGACCTGTAACCAGCTTGTATTTTCCTTTGAAGCTTTTGGTGCAGGAGTTCTGACTTCACTGTCTTCCTCCTGTTCCATGCTTTGATTCTTTTTATTGCCAAAATAGGAGTGTAAAGTTGGATTGCTCCATTTATTTTGCTTTCTTTGCCTGATCAGGTTGCCACTCAATCGCTTGACACTTGGGCTTTTTGCCACAATAGGACTCTGACACCAGACAGGGGAACTTCATCCCAAACACTGGGGTTTTCTCAGCTGCTGAATGTGTTAGTTGGGTGCCCTCTCTGAAGCCTCCACATGTTCTGGCAAGCTGGTCACACACCCCAAGATCTCCATCCTAGACGAAATACAGATTCAAGCAGGTTAAAGCTAGAGAGATTACCCCTCAGACTGTTTGCTTGGTCCCCCTATACACTGCAGGTCAGGAGCTGAAGCTGCCACATGGGGGCAGCTGCCTGGCCTCAGGGCCTCAGCTGCTTCTTGCCCCAGGGGCAAAGGCTGACCACACTCCCAACTATTGCATCCCAAAGTCCACATTGCACTGACCTCTCACTTTGTCCTTCGCATCTATGGCTTGATAATTCTGGAAACTGCCACAGCTGCTGGTTATCTGGAGTCCCTCCAGCCAGTGGTTGGTCAGGCCCACCCTGAGGCTAAAACCTCAGGCTGGAACGGGGCTGGGGTAGGCTCCCAGAGTGCTGCAGTGGCTGATTCCTGCTGGCCTGCTGGGCTGTCCTCAGTGGGATGTTAGCTTCTCTATGTCATTTTGTGGGTTCTGCAGCTCCAAAGTTTGTTCAGAGTCCCCTTTTACATGAACTGGGGAAGGTGGAAGCCAGAGCCCCATGGAAGTCCAGTTTCTAGTCTGCCATCTTGAGTCTGCCTACTTGGCAACATTTTGTTAAATGGTCTGGCCAACCCAGTAAGGCAAATCATGAAATAATAAAGAGTGAAATGAGAACAACCAAGATAATATTGTTTACAGTAATACCAGTATTGTTTTAAGAATGACTTTGAGTAAGTAATTTTGACTATTATAAATATCCAGATTAACTATAAAGGATATATAAAGATAGATCTGTGTACAGAGAACTGATAAATAGACATTTGTGTAGAATAATTTGGCATATATATAAATATTTATGTCTAATGGTAGCCATCTCTGGAGCCAGAGAAGGGAAAGGGAAGGAAGGGGAAAATAAAAAGAAATTTACATGATAACTTTATTATATATTTAAAAGGAATAACAAGTTGTATATAATATACTTTCAGTTTCATGTGCAATCATATTCTTTTATTATACTGTGTTCTGGAAATGCTAGTTTTATTCCATAAATTAAAATAAAATAAATAAATGTAAAAAATACATTAAGAAAAGAAAATTAAAGACATCAATTGCCTTGTGAAAAAAAAAAAGAAATACACCTCCAATGAATTATGCAAGCACTGATCTCCCTTTGTTCTGCAGTCTTATGGCATTTGTTTTCTGTCACCCATAAACAATTAATTATATACTATCTTTTTTGGCTATCCCATTGCATTAGTGTAACCTTTCAAATACATCATAACCTCTAAGAAATTCTCTAAGAGATTCCTCTGTTTAGCACTTAAATCCTTTTATAACCTGCCTCCACCCTACATTTCCAAGCATAAGGCATGTGTACCGCCCCGCCTTCATTTTATATTCCAACTAAACTGTAATATTGTACCTCAATGACAAATGTTTGGCTGGTAGGTTCACTACTTGAGAAGCTGTAACATGATGAATGCCAACATCAGAACAACCATTTATTACTATGTTTATGTGTGATGGTGGGCATTCCACATTCCAACTCCAATTAACACAATTACAAAAAGCCTAGATATCCTTTTAACTGAATCAGTGAAAAGTGTAAACGAGGCTCCATTGAGTTAATCAGTCAAAAGTGTAAATCAAGTGTTAAAAAATCCTTAATCAATTAGGCTTGTTTGTTAGATGAAATACATAAACCACATCTCTGGGTTTATGTATATGATGTCGAGCCAATTCTGAACTGAACATTCTAGGGGTAACGTTCTAGCAACAGGCCTATCAAGTGGCAGTAAAGAGAATTTAATTGCCTGTGAGCAAGGACTGAATTCTCTCTCTTCCTTCCTTCCCCTATTGACCAAAGGAAAACCTTTTGAAATTTAAAAAGTCAACAGATTTAGACTTCCCTTCAGGCTTGGTAGCAGTGTCCTCAGAGCAATAGAGTGGCTAATGAGAGGGAAAGAAGGAGGCAACAAGTATTTATTAAGCACTATGGTCAAGGCACAATACTGAACGCTTTACAAATATTATCTTATTTGACAACACTGAGACCTGAGAAATATACCGAGATATACTGAGGAAAGGTAACTTCAGGAGTCTATAGCCCCTCAGGGCCCAGCTGAGAGTTACACTGAAGGACAATTTCATGAGAGCACCATAAAGAGAAAAAAGGATTTTCAAAAACCAAGAACTGTGGTATGCCTTTGCCACATCTGCTTGAATCCACTTTCCCTTGGACTCAGTATGCACTTGTGGGAGAGTATGTCCTCTCCTGCATCAACTGCTGTTATTACTGTTATATCAACTCTTCTTACTATATTCCATTAGTAAATACTCATTTCTAAAAGCTGAGTCTAGCTGACTTGTAATCAATGGAGAACACTGCAAGTGGGAACTCATGATCTATACAAAGTCTAGAACCCTGAGAAAATCAAGTAGACAGACCCTCTTTGGGCACTAAACCAGCCTCTGTTAGTGAATAGGAGTTGGGTAAGTAGCTCAAAGGTAAATAATACAGATTGAAGTATGGAAGTAGCTGGATCTCTCAGAGAGATAAAAAGTTTTGAAATAAATTGTTTTCATGAAAGCAACTCTATGTGTGTATTGTACATATGTACACATATGTGTATATATATATACATATACTTACATACATATCTTTATATGTGTTTATACATGTATATGGATGTGGATGTGAATGTGAATGTGTATGTATCTCTTTCTCATTGTAAACAGTTTGGCTTTGTAAAGAAGTCCTGGAAATGGACCCTCTATCACTTGGATCCATTTTTTTGTGTGTCTTAGTCCCCTTTGGCAACCTGAAGTTTATGAATGTCTCAGATTCATGTTTTAGATGCATAAAATAAAATGTAAAAGATTGCAAAGGAAATTAATTATACTGAAATGCAGTTATAAAACAAGTTTTTTTTAAGTCCATGGAGCTCAGGTTAAGAACCCCTGCTTTAATGTGCCATGGCAAGTGCTGACTGCAGTACTGACAGAATATTCTTGAAATACTGAATGTGGCCTAGCAATTTTATTCCTACTTGGAACAAATGGCAGCTTTACCACTCATTACCCACTCCTGGGACTACAGATTCAGGGTGAAGAGAATTACAACCAATAATAACCTACCCAGCAAACTGAGAATAATTCTTCAGGGGAAAATATAGATATATAATAGAGGGCTTTCAAGAATTCCTGATAAAAAAAAAAGAGACCACAACTGAATAGAAAATTTGACATTCAAGTATAGGACTTAAGAGAACCATTGAAAAGTAAATATGACTGAGAAATAAGGGACTGAAAAAGGTTGTACTGCTTACATTCTTATATGGAGAGGAAATACATGTAACCCCTCAAAGCTTTATTGTCACCAGGGGTCTTAGAGAGAGTCTAATTAGAAAGAGAACCTAGGAATAATCTTGTTACGTTTTGATTATTTCATAAGAAGAATGTAATAATGGGCAAGAGGAATGCACTGGGAAAAGGGTGAAGAGAGATTATTCCCAATTACCTCACTTAAATGGAGTATGCAAGGAAGAGTTTATATGCTGGAGGGGGAAGTGGAGGAAGTGGACAATACTTGAATCTCACTGTCATATGCACTGTTACATACATGCATGCATACCTACATACATACACATTCATATATACACATGCATATGTATACATTCACACACATATATACATATAGATATATACACACATACACAAAACGTGTATATGTATGTATGTATGCATATATATATATATATATATATATATACACACACACACATATATACAAAGTTAGGTACAGAAATTTATCTTACCCAATACGGAAATAGGGGATAAAGAGGGTTAAGAAAAGGGGTAGAAGTGAGAGAATATGAGGGAGGGTAGATTAAGCAAAGCAGGGGTCAGAAGAAAACAGACTCTTGAAGAGGGGACAGGGCAACAAAAAGCATAAGCACAATATAATGGAACAGGTTAGTGTTGTGACATACAGTTAACAATCAAAACTGAATATAAATAGGATGAACTGATCCATAAAATGGGCATTAGCAAATATTTTCTTTTATTATCAATATATATTTATATGTAACTGAATAGAATGTATAAATCCTCATTAAAAACATGGCTACTGTTTTCCTTCATGTGGTTTTGAATAACAGAATGTCTCAAGGTCTCTCTGAAGAATTTTGGTCAATTGTGAGACATGGGAGACAGCGGCACAGGACCACCCAGCATGGTGTGCCCACATCAAAGAAGGTACTATGCTCTATGAGCAAAGTGGAACTGCAGTAGTTCAAAAAACACGAGATGTGCAAATTTAGATACATATTCACTCCAAATGTTCATATAGACTATCTGTGCCCCACCTGTGGTAGAACCTTCTGAGTTCATATTTGTCTGATCAGCCACAGTAGGACACACCGTACCTTGACCTCAACATAGTGATGTTGCTTTCCTTCCTTCAACAACCATCCCAATATCCAAAGAATAAGCATTTCAGGTAACCCCCCCACAAAAAACACTGAAGAAATATATGATGCCTATATATATGTTGTAGCATATTTCTAAGAATTGACATAAGGGATATGGTGTAGGACACATCGCTAGAAAAAGAAGGTGGGCTGGTCCTAGGGAGAGTAAAGAATAACAGCTGGACAATCCAAGTGTTATTTTAAAAGACCTAGTTGAATAATGCCTTCAGAACCATGAGTATATCTTTGGAACGTTGACTATAACAGACTTTTGTCAGCAAGGTGATGTCTCTGCTTTTTAGTATGCTGCCCAGATTTGCCTTGGTTTCCTTTCAAGGAACTTCCTTCCAGGAGTATTTTAATTCCATGGATGTAGTTCACCATCTGTAGTGATCTTTGAGCCCAAGAATCTGACACTGCTTCCATTTCTTCTCCCTCTATTTGCTAGGAAGTGATGGGACCAGTTGCCAAGATCTGAGGTTTTGTTGTTTTGTTTTTTTATTAAGCTTCAAGCCAGCTTTTACACTCTCCTCTTTAACCCTCATCAAGAGATTTCTTAATTTCTCTTCACTTTCAGCCGTCAGAGTAATGTCATCTGCATATCTGAGACTGTTGATATTTCTCCCAGCAACCTCAATTCCAGCTTTTGATTCATGTGCAGCCTGGCATTTCATATGATGTGCATATAAATTAATCTGCATATAATCTAAATAAATAAGGTGGCAATATATATTTGTCCTTTCCAGCTACGTCTTCCTCCTAACATATTCCTTTTCCAATCTTAAACCAAACAGTTGTTCCATGTTCAGTTCTAACTGTTGTTTCTTGGCCCACATACAGATTCCACAGGAGACAAGTAAGAGAGATGATCTGGTCCTCCCATCTCTTTGAGGACTTGTCACATATTGTTGTGATCCACACAATCAAAGTCTTTAGTGTAGTCAAAGAAGCAGAAACAAATGTTTTGTTTCTGTTTTTTTTTTTTTCTGGAACTCCCTGGCTTACTCCATAAATCAAAAAATGCTAGCAATTGGGTCTCTAATCCCACTGTCACTCTCTATCTCATGTTCAGTCATTTCAGTCTGACTCTCTGTGTCCCCCTTTTGGGTTTTCTTGGCAGAGAGTGGTTGTTATTTCCTTCTCTAGCTCATTTTATAGATGAGGAAGCTAAAGCAAACAGAGTTAAGTGACTTACCTAGGGTCAGATAACTAATAAGTGGCTGAGGTCATATTTGAACTCAGGTCTTCCTGACTCCAGGTCCAGTGCTCTATCCACTGTGCCACCTAGCTGCCCACAATTATATATTAAGTAGATTTTAATTTAAATGGGATATCAAAATCCAGTGCCTCAATTTTGATTACACTAGGATATAAGTCTTCTCGACTATTAGAAATTAATCATGACCCAGGCTCCAAAAATCCCACCCTCCCCCACACAACCTAACATTCCCTTGGCCTGTGCCCCCCCTCAAGGTTACCTTGTGAATGTAGTAGGCACTTAGTTTCTGCAGTTGGGGCAGTGAACAGTAAGTAAAAGCTAGCCTCCTTTTGCAATTTTTATGGGACAGAGTAATTCACACAAGATAAGCAGATGTGAATAAGCTTCCATCTGAATTACAGATCTTATTACATTCTCTTTCCCCAAAATCTTTCCCCCAAAACCTACCCCTCTTCCATATTTTCTTATTTCTGTCAACAATACCACCACCTTTCTACTCACTCAGTTTTGAAATCTTAGTAATATCCTTAAATGCTGACTCTTCCTCATTCTACATGTCAGATCAGTTGCCAAATCTTGTATATAACCACAATATCTCTTATGCCTGTCCTCTTCCCTCTCTCTTCTCAAATAACTACCATCCTAGCTCAGGACCTAATCACCTCTTGCCTCAACTATTTCAGTATCCTCCTAATTGGTCTCTGCCTCAAGCCTCTCACCATCCATCCTCCATATAACTGCCAAAGTGATTTTCCTAAAAGACAAGTCAGACCAGGTCACTCCCCTACTCAAAAAACTCCAGTGGCTCCCAGCTGACTATAGGATCAAAAGTTGTTTCACTTTAATCTTGTCCTTTTAAAAATTTTATTTGTGTTTTATGATGTAATTAATTGTTAGTAATACAGGCATATATTTTATAAACAAATATTAACATAATGGAAGTGAATGTTCCAAAATAATTTTAAGGGAATGTGGTTAAAACAATTTGGAGACCACTGTCCCAGACATATGTCTTGACTTAGTCTGTAAGTTACAGCTGATTTGTTGATCTGCCTTGGTGGAGGGGGATCTTATATTAGGAATTCTCTCTCTACTATGACATTCCTTGTCTATAACTGATGTTGATGATTGATGATGATGATAAAAAAAAGTAGTATTTGGGGCATCTTCTGTAATCCTTATGGGTAAGATAGGGCATATTAACATGCAATTCAATAAACACCTATAAGTACATATTACATACAATGTATATATTCATAGATTTGGAGTTGGAATGAATCTTAGAGATAATACAGTCCAATCTCCTAATTTTCAGATAAGGAAACTGAGGCCCAGATGCATTCACCCAAGGTCCAGACAAAAAGGAAGTAGGAGAGCTGGAATTCAAGGCCTATGTCTCTTCCCTAAGTCCTTCCACTGTACCCTGCTTCCTACTGATGAAACATGTGTTAGTGCACATTCAGAGAGACAGAGGGGATGTACTCCTAAGCCTATGAAATTAGAATATAGTCTTCTACTCTTTTCCATTTCCTTTTTGTTTTCCCTCTGTCATCTCAATCTCCTTTTATTAATGGACTTTCCGACCAAACCCAAGGCTGGGAAACGGAATGTGGGAGGAAGGAAGTGAACTTTAATGAACTTAAAAGCACTCTTGTATTGTTCTTCCAAATGCTTTACCTATAAAGAAAGTCTTTGGCTTGTGACATTGTTTAAAGTGAAATTTCAAGCACAGGCATTTTCGAGGCTGAGTGAGGAAATTGCAAGGGATGAAGAAGCCCAGGGAAGAATGTCAGAATGAGCCTGAGCTTTTGATGTGAAGGCCTTGCTTCCTAATTGTTATTATGCTTACAAGGACACTCTGGAAAAAGAAAAATGAATGCCTTGTTCAACACCTGCTGTAAAAAGGTTCTGGAACTCTAGGGCTTGCTTAAATCATTTTCCCCCCTGAAACAAACTGCCGAACAAGCCCTAGGCCATTTAATTTCCAAATACCAGTAATTAAAATGAGTAACATCATCAGTGTTTGGCAGGGTCACAGCTTTCTTTCCCTTTTTCATTTTCACATAAATTTCAGTGAAGGTCAGGTTTGTTGGGGGCGGGGGGAGTGTTAGGGAGAAGGTAGGGGGAACCTGCCTGCTTTGTGCTCATAGGAGGTTAAAATATGACTTGTTCACAGTGTCCCTCATAGTTCAGGACTTAATGGTCCTTGACGGGGATAACCTAGAAGTTAATTTTACTCTGTGTCCCAAAAGCAGCCATTGTCAGTGTAATCTTTCTTGTAGTCTGAAGGGTACCTTCACCACATGATCTGACTTTCAATAACAATTGACAAGTAATATCACTGATGAGAGTCATGGTAGTGGCTCCTTATTGATCTGCCGACCATTGATAGCCAGCTGGTAAACAGGGGAATAGCTTTTCTTTCTCAATGTCACAGGACATTTTAATAAAATTCTCCCCCAGATGCACTGCTCATCTTTAATAAGGTTTCTTATGCTTTTTTTGTCCCAATATTTTATTTATTCCATTGAGGATAAAGTATATTCAATTCATAAACTTTCAAAGGCACTTGGAATGTAGAACTATTTTCAAGCATGTAAAGTGGAAATCAGACTTCACCTTTTGTTTTTGACTTTTTGCTTTTGATCTGAAGAAATTAGATTCCTTGCCTGAAATCTGGTAGTGCAAATATAGAGGGAGATAAAGCAAACAATAAATATTTACTGAGTGTCTACCAAGTGCCTTACACGGCCCTAAAAAAGCCTAGATTCATAGATTTAGAGCTGAAAAGGACCCCAGGGATCATTGAGTCCAATCCCCTTTTTTTATATGCCCAGGGAGGCTATATGATTTGCCTAAGGTCACACAGGGAATAAATGAGCACCAGATCTAGAGTTTGAACTCAGGTTCTCTGGCTTCAAAGACAGCACTCTGAAAAGTAATGTAATTTAATGATTCAATAATCACTAATGGTGAATTGCTCCTACACCATTCATAAGGGGGGAAAATAACCCCTACCATCAAAAAGATTACAGTCTAGCTGGGGCAACCCACTTGGCATAAATGAATCTGCTCATATGCTAAACTGCATGGGATTGAACATGAGAAGCCCCTAGAGTTCAGAGAAAAGAGGGGATGAGTGTATGTTAGAATAATTAGAGAAGGTTTCATCGAGAGGCATCATGATACACAAGAAAGAGACCTACCAAGTCACAGGAACCTGTTTTATATCCCATATCTAACATTTATAACCAGTGTGATCTTGAGCAGTAACTTTATTTTAATCTTCCTGGGCCTCAGTTTCCTCTACTTTAAAATGAGGGGATTAGATTAGTTGACCTCTGAGGGTCTTCACACTTCTCAGTCTATAATGGATCATGGATAGGATTTTAATAGATAGAATAGAGGAATGAGTATCTTCCAAGCCTCTATGTGGGCAGACATATGGCATGTCTATGTACACACACACACACACATAATTTTTATGTATATACAAAGGTATATCAAGGGACAGTGAGGACAGTATCTGAGGACTACCTGAAGAGTCTGTATTTTCTCCTAGAAGCAATAGGGAGCAACTGAAGACTGTTCAGCAAAGGAATGACCTAGTCAGACCTCTTCCCTAGGACACATATTTTGGTATCTGTAAAGTAGTTGATCAGCACAGATACTATTAATGTGTATAGTCCAGTAAGAAAAGATGAGAGCCAGAAATATAGTGATGGAACAAACCTCAGCTGCATTTAAGAAATAAGATTTTATCATGGGATTTTGGTATTAAAAGGGTGCTAGGATGTCATCTACTATAGCTATTTCATCTTAAAGATGAAAAAACTGAACATCAAAGAATTAAAGGGGTTAAATGATTTCCTCAAGGTCACACAAATAATAAGAAAGAGTCAGAATTGGAATGTATGTCTTCTGACTAGAATGAGTTCTTTTCCCACAACACCACATTGTCTTTTATTGAGAGGCTATTTAAGCTTAGTTTTTATCTGCTTACTTGGAAGGGGAGTTCACTCAATATGAATTTTAAGATAGCATTTTGAGTTACCAGTTGGCTAAATGCAAGGGCTTTTTTAGAAATTTGCCCCCACTAACTTTATCTTAAGATCATTAAGAAAAATAGGGTCAGCTTTGTCTTCCTAAAGACCCTCTAGGACCAAGGAGAACAAGCATTGTCTTCCCCAATTCTAACACTTCACCTATTGGCCTCTGGTGAAGCAGAGGAGCCAAGATGAAATACAACAGATGCTAGGAACTCTGGGTGGGGAAAGCCTTGGACTCTGACCCTTAGGGCCTGAGAAATTCTGAAGAAGAAACCAGCCCCCTGAGACCACTGGTCAAGATCATAGTATTTCTGTGGAAAGTTACTATCATTATTACCCTTTATCTCCTCTTACTGTACTATACATATTAATCTCCTACCTTTCTAGTCTCCCCTCCCTCCAATTAATACATTGTCCATACAGATACCAAAACAGTTTTCCTAGGAAAGAGGTGCTACTAGGTTATTCCTCTGCTCAAAAGCCTTCAGTTGCTCCCTGTTACTTCTAGAATAAAATATAAACACTTTGTCCTGGCCATTAAAGCCCTTCACAGTCTAGCTCCAATCTGTCATTTCAGCCTTATTGCATATTGCAACCCTTGATGTAATCTAATTTCTAACCAAACAGATGTGCTGGCTGTGCCCTGAAATCCTTCCTTCTTGCTTTCACCTAGCTAGTCCATCATGCCTGAAATGTTCTCCTTTCTAATCTCTGCTTCTCAGAATCCTTAGTTTCCTTCAAGTCTGAAGTCAGGTTCTATTTCATCCACAGTGGTTTCTCCCTCCTCAAAGTTTTGTTTTTGCTTTTTAAATTTAACTTACATTGTATAAGTTAGTGTCCCCAGGATGAAGCAAGCTCTTTGAGGCTATAACCTGTTTTATTTTCCAGTACCTAGCACAAAGTCAGGAATAAAACAGGTGTTTGATAAATGCATATTTGTACTATCTGTCTCTGATTTGTACTATCATTGTATCTTTGGGGAAATAATTCTCAATGTCTAGACAACTTTACTTATAGATGCAGTGATTGACAATTTGTATTCATAGAAAGAGTGTCTACATTAGAAGTTCCCTACATCTTCCAGAGGAAGAGAAGAAGAACCCAGCCTCCTGGTCAAGCTCCTCCCAAGGTTTCCCTCTTCATCTCAAATTTAACACTATTAGAGTTATATCTTGAGTTATTAGCATACTTGTATACTTTTAATAATAAAGTATAACTTGAGTTCTTAACATATATTTATGTACTTTGTCATAATTTATATTATGATAAAGGATAAAAAATTATGTAAATGGCAATTAAATCCAAATAAATCCTTAGAAGGGTTATAGTAAACTATATGTAAGGCATTTCTATTTCAGTTACTGTGAGAAAAAAATGAGAAACATGAATAAAAAGATAAAAATGCATCCTGTGTCTGAAATAAAATACACCTCAGATGTGGGAAGATTCAATTTGTCTTTCACTATCATTTGCTGATTGTTTCTAACGTGTTTTAACATATTTATTGGCGTTTACAAGTTAAAAGTTTAAAACTACAAAAGGACTTTGGAAAGAGATGTACATGACAGAGACAGACCTCGGAGAGCCTTGAAAGCCCTATAGATGGGGTGGGTAGGTGGCACCGTGAATAGAGCATTGGCCCTGGAGTCAGGAGAACCTGAGTTCAAATGCAGCCCCAGACACTTCACACACACACACACACACACACACACACACACACACACACACACAC
>NW_027187314.1:9374575-9375123 GCF_028583685.1 Petaurus breviceps papuanus
ATAGATAGATAGATAGATAGATAGATAGATAGATAGATAGATAGATAAAGAATTTTCCCACAACTGCGCTTCTATGAAACCGTGAGCTAGTTCAACAACAACAAAGTAGTCAAACCTCTTGGGCATTAATAGCTGACCTCTGGAGAGTGGGAGGCAATTAAGCCTTTTAATCATTGTGGAGCTGAGACTCCTGCAGAGAGGAGGAGAGGGGATTTCTTTCTCAGTCTCTCTTTCTCTGTCTCTGTCTCTCTCTCTCTCTCCCTCTCTCTCTGTCTCTGTCTGTCTTTTTCTGTCTCTCTGTCTCTCTTTTTCTCTCTGTCTGTGTGTCTCTCTGTCTGTCTCCCCCTCCCTCTCTCTCTGTCCATCTCTGTCCCTCTCTCTCTCTGTCTATGTCTCTCTTTTTCTCTCTCTGTTAGTCTCTTCTGTTGCCCATCAGTCATGGTGTTGAGCTTTAGATTTATTTGTGCAGAAGGAAATATGCCCTTCACACAATATTGATTCTTTTTGAGAGAGTTCAAGGCCTAAATGAAGGAAAGGAGACACATATT
>NW_027187314.1:9375133-9476886 GCF_028583685.1 Petaurus breviceps papuanus
CAAAAACAGAGATAGTCACACGGGATAAACTACATTCACAATGTTACCTTTTTCTACTAGTTTAGTAATCCTGTCAAAAGAGAAAATTGGTTTAATCTGTTATGACTTACTCTTGAAACCGTGCTATCTCATTGTAATCACAGCTTCCCTTTCTGGATCATTCACTAACAATATCTTTAATGCAATTTTTTTCCAGGAATTGAAGCCAAACTCAATGATCCAGTCTCCAGATTCCATTCTCTTTCTTTTTATGAAAATTGGGACTTTTGCTTTTCTCTAATCTTGTGTTTTCTGTCCTGTTTTCCATGATATTTCAAACATCCCTTACTCTCCACTATTGGTTTAACCTCTGACCTGCCTGCACTCCACCTGGTCTACTACTCTCTAGCCTACTAATGATGTTGATAACCCCCCCAAACTCGTTCTCCAATGATTAGCATACTCTCTATCCCAATGATTCTGAAACCCCTATCTGTAACTGTACAAACCCTATTCCCTATCCCCACATTGCTTGCTCCCTGGCTCCCATCCCCCTCAACCTAACTTGTCCCTGTCAATGCCCTACTCAAGATCTACCCATCCCCTCCACTGTGCTCTGTGGAATGCCCACTCCACAAGTCACAAACTTGTTTTTATCTTTTTCTTCTTTCTCACTTCTTCCATCTTGTTGTACTCCCTGAAACCTGGGTCACTCCAGGTAACATGACATCCCTAGCCACGCCTTCCAGTACTGGTTGCACTTTCTCTCACTTGCAGCATTGTAGGATTTAAATATGCTTTTCTCTGTATTCCCATTTCCAGACTTTTCCTCTACTTCCATTCTCTTCTCCTTTTAAATTTACCCGATCCATCTTTTTTACCCAATCAAAATACCTACCAACCTCCAAGAGACTCTCTTTCCTTTTTGAATGATTTCAATATCTGACTTAGAGACTTTCTCTCCTCCCTAATTCTTGAATTCATACTAGAGAACTTTAACATCAATCAATCAAAAAATTGATTAAGCAACTATTAACATAGTTGCTTAATTGGTTTATTAATATATTAATAACATATATTATTAATATAATTATAAGCAACTTAAAATCCCACCTTCTACTGGAAGCCTTCTCTAACCTCTCTAAATTAGTGTCTTCACTCTTTTAATTATTTCCTACTTAGCCTGTAGTGGACAGCTAGGTGGTGAAGTGGATCGAGCAGCAGCTCTATCTTCAATTCCAGCAGCCACTGCCCTCAAGGAGATTACAATCTAATGCAGGAGATAACATGCAAATATATATATATATATATATATATATATGTATATATATATATATATATATGTATACACACACACACACACACAAACAAAGCTATTTAGAAGCTAAGTTTTGTTATTGCTGTTCAGTTGTTTTAGCCATGTCTGACTTTTCATGACCCTGTTTTGGGTTTTCTTAGAAAAGACATTGGAATGGTTTGCCATTACCTTCTCCAGCTCATTTTATAGTTGAAGTAAGTGAGGCAGAGTTAAGCAACTTACGCAGGGTCACATGGCTTGTAAGTGTATTATTTGAAGGCTGAATTTGAACTCAGATGAGTCTTTGTGACTCCAGGAAGCAGTACTCTATCCACTTCACCACCTAGCTGTCCAAATACAGACTAAGCAGGAAATAATTAAAAGAGTGAAGACACGAAGTTAGAGAAGGCTTACAGTAGAAGGTGGGATTTTAAGGGAGCCAGTAAAGTCATTACTCAAAGCAAAATAGAGAAAGCATTACAAGGATAAGGGATGGCCAAAGAGGATGCCTGGGCTGACATGATCAGACCTATATTTTTGGAAAAATCACTTTAGTGGCTGAATGGAAAATGGATTGAAGTGGGGAGACACTTGAGACAGGCAGACCCACTAGCAGGCTATTGCAGGAACTGAGGCATGAGGCAATGAGGGCCTGCACTAGAATGGTGCAGGTATCCAAGGAGAAATATGGATCTATTCTAGAGATGCTGCAAAGATGAAATCAGCAAGCCTTGGAATAAACCTTGGATATAGGGTATGAGAGATAGTGAGGGAGCCAAGATGACCCTAATTTGCAAGCCTGAGGGACTGGGAAGATGGTATTGCCCTGTGTAGTAACAGGGAAAGTACGAGTGGGGAGGGCTTAGAGGGAAAGATAATGAGTTCTGTTTCAGACATGTTGAGTTTAAGAGCAGGTGATGTGAGTTAAACCTTGTCACACATATTTCTTATACACATGACTCAATGCTATTATGGTCTAAGTTTAAGCCTATTCCTCCCATGGATGCTGTGTGTATTTGTGGGAAGGAGTGAACCGGGTTATTAGGAGAAAGTTTTGTATTAACTGTCTACCATGTTATCTGAGAGTGTATTAATTGTCTACCATGTTATCTGAGAGCAGCTGCCTTCTGGGGATCCAATCTGTTAATTCAAACAGAAGTTGGGAAATGCTGCTATTATTTCTTTTCTTTTCTTCCTTCTCCTCCTTCTTTTTCTATTATTTATTTTTTAAAAACCTAGGACAATTTTCTTTGTCCTGAGCAGTCTTCATATTTTATTTTTTGAAATATAGCTCTGAAAAACAGGCTTTTAAAAAGCCCATTGTGTTTTAAATAGAGCTACTTGCCTAGTCTTTAAAGCCAAATCATTCTGGCTTTTATTGAATGACCAATAATAGGCCCAGACCAAGATTGTGTGGGTCATTGTTTAAGTTTTGGTGGCTTAGAATGAGTATAAATAGCAAATTTTTTGTGTGTTAGCCAGAAACTCTAATCTTCCCCTCCCAGAGTGATACCTCTGAGATAGTGAACTGGGCCATCTTTGGTCTCAGTTCTTATCTAGTCTTTAGTGATTTAATGGGCATGGCCTCAGACAAATTGAGACCTGGGAAAGACCTTAATTTAGGAAGGCCAAGGTCACCCACTTCATCCTGAGCCACAGCCAGTTGTTTTGACCTTTAACTTGCCACAAGACTTTGATGATTCTGAAGGAGAGAGAGAGGCTGATGACTTTGCTCAGCTCTGTTTCACTCTCTGCTCAAATTAAATTGTCACACAAGTCAAGACATCACCCTCATGTGGTGTCATTGGTCCACTTCTAGAACAAAGGACAAACAACAACAGCAATTGTGAACAGGAGGATGTCCATAAGATAGCTGTATAAAATGAAAGTGTTTTTTTAAAGGTGGAGGTAGACTTAGATACATTTATGAGGATCTGGAAAAATCCATTGGGAAAGGAGAGATTAAAAATTAGAGAAAAGAGGACAAAAGGCAAGCTGAAGTAGGAGAGGGGACAGTGTGAGTAGGAGTAATTTTTTTCCTAGGGCCCAGTGACTAGCTTTTCTTCATAAAGACCTATCCAATACAAGTTAAGCTAGTACCTTTCTGTAAGAGGTATTGAAACTCTCCTTGAGACTTGGTTGGCTAAGTGGACCAAGTGAGGTTATTTACATTAATTACTAATTATCAATATACAGAAGGAAATTTGAAGTGTGAGATGGCGGGGGCGGCCAGGTAGCGCAGCGAGTAAGATCACCAGCCCCAGTGTCAGGATGACCTTGGGATCGAATCCGGGCTCGGATACTTAGTACCACACCCTGAAATAACTGGCCGTGTAACCTTGAGCAAGTTACTTAACCCCAATTGCTTAAAAAAAAAAAAGAGTTAGATGTCAGTAAGAACCAAAGAATTCATGGATCAGGTAGTACAAGTTCAGTCCTAAAAGAAAGAGAGGTTTCTGAAATTCAGAGATGACAATGGAATTTATTCCAGGAATAGAGACTGGTTCATATGAAGGGATTAGTAAGGAGACATGAAATATTGAAGTCAAGGTACTGATAGTAGTGCACTTGGGCTGAATATAGTAGTCAAAAAGAATAGTAATTTGCAGTAGAGCTGGAAATATAACTGGGAATCAGAATGGGAAGGGCTTAAAATGTCAGCCTATGGAGTTTTTACTATCTTCCAATCAAAGGTTAATCAATGAAGATTTTGGAAGAGAGTGACATGATCAGATCTGTACCTTAGGAAGATTATTTTGATATATTTTGGTATTTTTGTGAGAATAGACCACAGGAGGAAGATATTGAAAGCAATATAATAAATTATAAGGCTATTAAAATAAGTCCTTGGGTAGGAGATGATGTGAGTCTGTATTTAGATGATGTTTATAAGCATGGAGAAATTCAAGCAATGAATGAGAGAGAAAATAAACCATATTTGGTAATTGCTGACAAATGGGAAGGTGAGAGACATTTAGGGGAAAAGATAATGCATTCAGTTTTTGGAATGTTAAGTTCAAGATTCTGCTGACACCCAGATGGAGCTCTCTAACAAATAGCTTACAATGTTTAATGGAAGTTCAAGAGAGAGATTAGGGCTAGTAATAAGAGACTTGAGAGTCATCTGTATACTTGAGTCCATGGGAGCAGATCCAATCTCCAGATCAGTAAATGAGGAGAAAAAAAAAAAAACTCAGGTCAAAGCTCTGAAAACACTCATTCTCAAAGTGTCTTCTAAGGAGATAAATCCAGCAAAGGAGATAGAGAAGTAGAGGTCAACAGGTGAGATAAGATGCAGGAAGTAGATACCATTGTTATGGAAGCCATGAAGTGAAAATCTAGGGGAAAATGCAAGAAGAAGCCAATAGTATGAAATGCTATAAGCTATAGAGAGGTCAAGGATGAAGGCTGAGAAAAGGTTATAGAATTTAAGAGTTAAAAGATCATTGGTAATTTTGAACAGAGAAAGTTCAATTGAGCTGTTGGACCAAAAGTCAGGCTACAAAGGACTGAGAAGAACCAGAGATGGAACACAAAGGAAATGATATATGTACTAGATGATCTCTTAGAAGAGAGAGGAAGATGTGAGATTTTGAGGACAGAAAGAGAGATAAAAAGAAGTTTGGTTTTGTTTTAAATAGTTAAAAGAAAAATGTAATGCAATTTGCTTTAAGAATGGATTTTCTAAAATATGTGTGTATATTCTGTGTATGTGTATGCATATATGTGTATATATTTGTGTATATATATATATTTCTAACATATATAGTGTATATACATAGACTACTACACTAAGATTTAGGGATCTGGTAGCATCTATGTCATATAATGATTTGAAACTCAGTCCACTCTAAAAACACCTTACTTCCCTGTCCTCTGTGCATTTTTCTCATGAATATGAGGCCAATGAATGAATAAATCAATAATCCTGTAGGTAGGTAATCTCATTGATATTGGCACTCCCTTCCACTATGCAGATCACAACTCATCTATGCCTGGCCATTCTGTGCAATTTTTGTTCATATTCTTTTCTAAATTTTCCATAGAGAAAGTAAAACTAGGTCAATATGATAAAATTTTATATTTCACTATACAATTGACATTCAATCTTAAAGTGAAATGAAATATTTCCTCTATAATCAACTAGGCATAAGGGGCAGCTTTGTCAAAATGTTGTATCCAGATTTTCATGATTATTAAATAGTCTTCCAAATTAAAAGTTCATAAAGAGTTGCAAGAAGTTCATTCTCTCCTTTGTTTAACTGTACTAGTGCCTTTAAATATGCTGCAGTGAGATAAAAAAAATACAGCAAACACAGAGGGCTTTTTCTCCTTCTCTTCGGAAAGGGAGAGACAAGAGAATTCCATTCCATGCGGCCAGAGATGTGAAAATTCTTGCTCATTCTCATCACCTTAACAGCTCAATTGAGATGGGAGTACCTTCTATTTGTAGTTTATAAGGCAATTCTAACCAGGAGGTAATGGAAAGATTTAGAAAGCTGAGGAAGGCACATATGCACACACACTAATCCAATTTAATGGGTTTCTTATGATGGCTTATGGATGTCCCATGCATCATTCTTACAAAGGTTCAGTTTTCTCACTGAATGAGTCTGCATTTGTGGGAGAGTAGATTACAGATTTAAAGGGGAAATGTCCTATTGTTATTTTGTTTACATTTCTATTTAATTAGATGTCTTTTTAATGAACTATATGTCCTATGACTAATTGGTAAAACTAAAAATACATTGATAGGGGTGCACAAGCTCTAATTTGGAAAGGATTCTGATCCACAAAGTAACTAAAATTTTGTATAGCTAACTGAGGATCCAAAGTAAGGGAGACCCTGGGTGCTATGTTATAATGACTATGTGGAAGAGTCAAATGGTGTCAGAAAGTCAATAAGAATTTATTAAGCATCTACAACATGGCAGGCACTGTACTAAGTACTGGGGATACAAAAAGAGTTCAAAGCCGTCCCTGCCCTCAGGGAGCTCACAATCTAATGGAGAGGACAACAAGCAAACAAATATGTAAAAACAGGAAATATATGGGATAAATGGGAAAGAACAGAGAAAAGATGCCATAATTGAGAGGGGTTGAGAAAGGTTTCCTATAGAAGATGAGGGTTTAGTTGAGATTTGATGGAAGCCGGAGAAGCAAGGAGGTAGAGATGAGACAATACAGTAATCTAATCCTGGGATGCAACCAGAGAAAATACCCAAGCCAAGAGATGGGATGTCTTTTTCTTAGAACAGAAAGAACACCAGTGTCTCTGGATCAAAGACTATGTATTAGGGAGGGAGTGGTATTAAGGAAGGGGCCCTGAATTTGCAAGTAGAAGACCTGTGTTCTATTACTAACTATGCTATTTACTACTCATGTTGACTTGGGCAGTCCCTTTTACCACTCTGAAACTCATTTTCCTCAATTATAAAATAAAAATGGTGAATTTTTTTAGGATTGAGATTTTTTTTCTATGTCTATGATGCTATTCAATTAAACTATGAATTATTCTATAGTTTTTTCTTAAAATCTTCTATTAGTCATGATACCTAAAGTAGAATGGATTCATGTAAAATGAATAAATAGGTAATATTATTGTTTAGATTGATACTATAATAAAATGATTCAAGATTTTAATGATGTGGGACAACATGAAGGCTTAATAATGAATGTATGGAAGCAAAGGGTCAGTCTAAATGAAAGAAAACATTAAATGATTGGTCTGTCTTAATAAACAAATTTGACAAACCACCTACGTAGTCCAAACAGATATGCAGAAGTTGTGAGACATACACAAAAACCAAGTTTTAGATTCAATCTTTTTGTATGGCATACATAAAGTTAATTTTAAAATCAGAGTTCAAAGGGACCTTAATTCACCCTAATACCTTACTGATAAAAATTAAATCTGATGTATGATTCACTAGTTCAGAACACCTACTCTGTATTTTCTACTTTAAAGTTAATTACACTCAAGATTTTTTGTATGGGTTTTGTAAATACTTGAACTATAATTGTTATAAATTTCTATAGTAATTTATACTTTGAAGGATCATTCGGTTGTTCTTCACATTTACTTTTTTCCATCAACTTAATTATTGAATTTTTTTTTTATTCCAGGTGTTTTCTAAATCCTGAAAAGTGTTAAGGAAAGATAGTCTATCTACTGATCAATCAATCAATCCTCTCCACATATAAATGGATTTAATGTAACAGGAAAATTGCTTTGTTCCACTTAGAACATCTAAATGGCTTTCCACTTTCCTGGTCACTAAATACTCACAAGGCCTTGTTCTATTAGTTACTAAGGTAACCTAAAGTAGGCAACATGTTTACATACCTTTCAAGGCCAAGAGGTTTTACAGTATTTAAGAGATAATGTCACATTAACCTCAAATTTGTCCTCTCCACAAAGGAACAATAGCCATTTGAATGCAATTGTGATTTTTTTTCTTCATGAAAAAAAAAGTTTCTTTGCTGCTTTTGCTTTGGTTCAGTAACTGTTTAAGCCAATTTTAAATCGATATAATGATTGATACAATCCAGAGAGCTTCCTGAATCCCCATATGCACCTAATACACTTAGTAATTTTATTATATTTTTGTGGGTGTCTCTAACAGATGTGACCATTTCCTATAGAGGCATGACATTGGACTCACAAAACGAAAAATAATATTTTACCTGCTTTAGTACCTATCAGAGGGTTAGGGAAAGAGACAGTGTGGTAGAGAAGATGCACAAGAGTACACACAAAGTATGGATAAGTGTCATTTTCCTTTTGAAAGATCAATACAGAAAGCAAATTAATTGTCACAAAAATTGTAAGTCAGCAGTTTTCATATTAGGGAATGAGATTAATAACTAACCATCAAAGAGAAAAGATATTATTGCTGAAAGGTAGCTGTACTGTGTATTTTTCTTAAGCATTTGGCATTTTTTCTGAGCTGAAATAAAATATGAATAGGACTGTATCAGGAGGAGATCAAAGCCCTAGAAGTTCTGAGGATAGGCACATACCAGAAGAAAAATAAAAAGGCTGTAATTTGAAACAAGAGATAGCTGGGTGTTGCAGTGTGAAAAGTACCAGGCCTGGATGCAGAAAGATTCATGTTTGTTTCTGAGTTCAAATATGGCCTCACATGCTAAGTGTGTGACCCTGGATAAGTCCCTTAACCCTGTCTGTCTTAGTTTCCTCATCTGTAAAATGAGCTGGAGAGGAAATAGCAAACCACTCCAGTATCTTTGCCAAGAAAAACCCAAATGGGGTCACAAAGAGTCAGACATGTATGAAAATGACTGAACAAAATTTGAAACAAAAGGATGAGTTGACAATGTGACTCCACCAAAGGCAGTAATTTCAAACTTGATGTAGCAAAGCCCCTCCCACCTTTATAAAAACAATGAAAACTTTTTGCTTTCACCCAACTTTTCATAATATAACCTCTATAAACACTCTTCTTGGTTAATATCTCATTCAAATAAAATTATGAATTTATCATACTTACATAGCAAGAGAAACTTGACCTATAATTTCATTGCTACGAGGAACTCAAGTGAAGAACCATTCAACAAAGCAGATAGGTACCTTCTCCACGATTTATAATCTTAGACGGTTTATTAGAGCATTAATAAGTTGATCAACTTACTCAATGTCACACTGCCAGTATGTGTGCAGCAATATTTGAACCCATTTCCTGTTTCCAACGTCGGGTCTCTATCCACTGTGCCATACAAATATTAAACGAAAAATCATAATAACTTACAAAAGATATAAATAATCACTGCTGGGGTGGCTAGGTGGCACAGTGAATAGAGCACCAGCCCTGGAGTCAGGAGGACCTGATTCAAATCCGGACTCAAGACACTTAACACAAAAACTAGCCATGTGACCTTGGGCAAGTAACTTAACCCAAATTGCCCTACCCTTCCCCCTCCAAAGCAAAAATGAATAAATAAATAAATGATCACTGCTACCTTCATGATCACAGAGTTAGAAACAGCAGGGACTTTGAAAGTCACCCAGTAAATACCATCCTTTTACCAGTGAAGAAAACCAGGTCCAACGTGAATAAGTGATTGATTCAAGATCATACAGATACTAAGTAGCAGTGTCAGAATTAGAACCAATATCCACTGACTGACTAAATCTATTCTTCTTTTTACTGAATAATGCTGCCTCTCAAATGTCAAGTGGAAAGAAAACTAATAGGTTCTAATCTTTAAACTTCCACTTGGGCACATGATAAGTAAGTAACTAAAACCAGAAATACACAGAGGTCCAGGGCTGACACCACACCCTAAGTAGCACATTTCAATGAGGTCTTATCATCCCTGACCAGCCCAGACCCTAGCCAGGTTCTAGGAACTTCTTTTGCCTGAAATGATAGGAGGCCCAAGCCTAGGACACTTTTGCAGGTTATAGGCAGCACCCCATGCCTGAGCACTGGAGAGCTTCTACATCGGTCCTACTGCAGAGCAGAGCTGATGGGAGGCAGCAGATTGCCATCAGGGTGCACTGGATGTGCTAGAGGCACTAATACTTTCTTCCTGCAGAGGGTTCCAGGCCTTTCTCCCTCTAGCAAAGGCCTCCCTTAAGAGCAGAAGGAAGGGCTAGGTGTCTAGAGTCAGACTACCCACAGAACCAAGGTGTCCACTATGAGTAGCAGAGACCAAACAAGAGATTGTAGCTTCAGAATTGAATTAAGTTGAAGGAGATTAAGAGCTCCAGGGAATCCCACAAAGAGACAGTGGTGTGTCAAGGAGAGTAGCTTGAAGACACCATAAAAAAGGAAATGACATTTGGTCCCTACAGGGCCAGAGGTGTAAGATACTTTGGCCAAGTGTGTTCCCTACTTGTGTGTTTCTCTGCTATTGTACACTAAGTGTATTCACATTTCCTACTGATACCATTCACATTTGTGGGAGAGTGCACCCCAGGCATAGGAGGAAAATATTTTGTAATTACTATTCTTACTATGCAATTGTAATAAATGCTTTTGTTTAAACTAATTGTGTCAATTTGTTGACTACTAAAGGGACTTGTAAGCTTTAGTTTTTGTAGTGGTGTAGATCCACAGAGTACCTTGAACCTATATTAGTCATTCCCCAGAGGACTCTATCTGTGAGTGTAAGTTGTGTGTAGGGTAGCCTAGAGGAGACAGGAAGTATAGGAGTAGCCTATGGGAGTTTTATTTTAAAATAGCCAATAATTTTGGTCAATCCTGAAGAGTCTCTTAGATGGGGGAGACATCCAGAGACACCCTTCAGCCTTGAAAATTCTGATCCACATAATGAGTTTTGTTCTTTGCCTTTTCCTCCTCAAATTAATTTGCATGATGGACCAAAAAAGAATCCTGATTGACAAGAGCTGGGAGGCTTCAGACCCAGAGAGGACCAGAGAATATTTAGCAACATATTAGAAGAAGAGCCCTAGGACAATGCTGAACAAGTACAGTTCAACAAGCATACATTAAGCAAGGAGCTGAAAGGAATTGCTTAACCTAAGTTAGAAAGAGAGGTTACACAGTTTCTGCTCTTGGTGATCAGGAAGTAGAGGTTAAAAATAGACTTAAAACTGGTGGCTACTTTTTTAAATGTGATCTTGGCTGGCTGGACAAAGAATAGCCTTTTGGAGATGAAATAACTATTATAACCTTTCTTGATGAGGGAAAAAAAGCCACGTTACTAAGGGTTTTTCTTTAGTCCAATGACTAGAAATCTAAGGGCCTGACTTTCTAAAAAAAATCTACTGCTTAAGCCTGTGAGCTTTAAACTAAAAGAGAGGAGATATAACCCACTCTTCCTCTTATGGAGAAAAAGTCATACCCTAGCTATGGATTGTTGTTTGTCTTTCTTTTTCAAAGAGTACCAATGACAGATGTCACAGTGTGAGATCTTGAACTTGTGTGAATTGGATTTAAGTGAGGCAGAGTGGCACAAAGTCATTTGCTTCACTCTATTCCAGAGTCATTGAAGACTAGTAGCAGGACAGAAGTCAGGATGACTGGCGATGGTCCAGAATGCAGTGGATGACCTTAGCATCTTAGATGTCTGACCAAGCCTGTTCCACAGTGTTCCACAGTGCCTGCTTCAGCTGTCTTCATGACTGTTGTAACAAAATGCTGTCATCCACCCACTCCCCAGGGGAAATCTCCACATAATTAGGGGGGTATCCCCCTGACTCATCCATGGTGTTTGAGGCCTGTCAGTTACCCTGCATCTCCTGAGATGGTTTTACCCAGGTGTGGCCACTATGCATGTGACAGTTTCTTGGAGTCACAGGTGAGGGTTGGGTAACCTGTTGGATACCAAAGGTAATTGGGCAGCCCCAAAAAGGGTTTGGCAAGCCCTCATACAAGATATGTAGTCCTCCCTTAATACCCCATAAACCCCAAGCAACCAGGTAGCACAGTGCATAGAGTGTCGGGCCTGGAGTCAGAAAGACTCATATTCCTGAGTTCAAATCTGGTCTCAGATACTTAGTAGCTGTGTGACCCTGGGCAAGTCACTTCACCCTGTTTGCCTTGGTTTCCTCTTCTGTAAAATTATCTGGAGCAGGAAATGGCAAACCATTTCAGTATATTTGCCAAGATAACTCCAAATGGGGTCACAAAGCTGACAGCTACAGTTGAAGCTAGAACCTAAAAGCAAAGAGAAGCTAAACAACCTTGTGAATTATAGAGTCAGGCCTGGAAGAGATGAGCGGCAACCTTGAGATTAGCAGCATGTCTTCAGACAGTAGCCCCACAAGACCTACAGGGAAAAAGACCCAACTAACAAAAAGAGATGCCACGCTTATTAGAGATCAAACACGCGACAGTGTCTGAGAGGCACAGACAGCTGGGAGGGAGTAAATACATGGAAGGCAAAGTGATTGTACCATTAGAAGACACGGGGGATCCTGCCTCATAGGTTCCATGAGATGTCCCTCCACTGATGTACCTTTGGCCTATGTGGGCTCCTTCATGACTATCCTCTAGTTATATATATTCCTCTAAGGTTGCTATGGCCACAGAAGTTCCCTACATAGGAGCCCATCTACTCTTAGGGACATCCACTTTTTCCACCAATGGTATGTGTGTTCGTGAGAGAACATGCCTCAAGTTTAGGGGAAACTGTTCTACTGTTCCTTTTGTTATCATGTTATTTCATCAAATGCCTTTGCTTTCAACTAATTGTGTCCTCTTACTAGAAAAAGGAAGGAAATCTGTTTGGGTTGGTGAACTGTGGTTTTGTACTGTTATAGACTTGGCAGGTGCTAGGTGCATTTCTTGTCTTAGGGACTGAGAAAGGAAGCAGGGAAGATTTGAGATTTAAGGACACTTCCAGCTTTCACAGCTGAATTATAAGCCTTTTCTTGTAAAATAACTTCTTTTATTCCTCTTCAGAAATAAAATCTCAAATTACAAAAAATCATCAAAAGTTATGAATAGGAGGGGAGGCCAGGTGGCTCAGCGAGTAAGAGCACTGGCTCCAGTGTTGGGATGACCTGGAGATCAAATCCCGGGCTCAGACACTCAGCACCACACCCAGAAATAACTGGCCGTGTAAACTTGAGCAAGTTACTTAACTCTGATTGCTTAAAAAAAAAAAAAGTTATGAATAGGCACTGAATCTATTATTTTACTGGGAGATGGAACTCTGAGGTGAAGAAACTCCCTCTATTAATCACCTTCTCTGTAATCTATAGAGTTTCTCAGAAAACTGATAAATTAAGTGAATTGTCCAGAGTTACATGGCAAGTATATGTTAAATTTGGGTCTCAAACATAGGTCTTCTTGGCTTTGAGTTCAGCTCTCTTTCTATAACATACTTCTATTGTGAAAAGTTATCAACATGCAAAATAAGCTTCATTTTTGTGCACTCTTACATCCCCGAATATGTAAAGGATCTGTTATCTTGTCAAATTTGACTCCTATCTCTGACTTGGTTGGTAAATCCTGGGCAGTTTTCTGAGATACTTAAGATACTACCCTTGGGTTATGCATCTATAAGTACCAGATGGGACTGGATCCCAAGTCTTCCTGACTCCAAACCTAATACTATCTTTCCACTAAACCCACTACTCCCTTTATAATCATTTAAAATATAATTGTAAGAGATAAGCCAAATAACATCTTTCTATAAGAAAAGGCTGTTCAAATTCCACAGTTCAAATCACATGTCATAATGTTAATGTTATGTATTTTCCAGAAAGTCCAGACACAAATATATCTGGGTCAGCTATTCACTTACTAGATAGAGGTTTTCTTTGTATTAATCATTGAATCGTGCTCTCGGTCTCTTAAAAATTCTAATATTGACTCTAGACTTGGTCTGTCTTGTTGCACAACTTAAATATGTCCTTGATCACCTAAACACCAAGGAAAACAATCTTATTATTTGTGAACATTGCAAACAAATTAAAAATAATCTTGAAAGCCTCCCTGGAATGTGATTTTAATTCATTGTTTGATGCTGTATTTGAATTAACTATGACACACTTGGAGAAAGAGGAAGTTTCTTATCTCCACTAACTGAAACTTATGGGAAGAAAAGAGATTTTCACATTTGCTTAATGATGTCCTGGTTATTATATTCTCCTAATGAATCTTTTCTCTTTAAGGCAGAGGATAGTGTGTAGCTTTACACATTTTTCTTGCATAAGTGTCATAGGATCAAAAGTTTAGAACAGGAAGAGGCTTTAGAAGTCATCAAGGTCAAGCCCTCATTTTACCAATGAAGAACCAGAGGCTGAAAAGTACTAAGTAGCTCTCCTGGGTTTTTCCCATAGATCTCAAGTCAAGAATTTAGATCTCTCCGACTGCAAGTCCAACATCTAATCCATGAACCAGATCACCTCTAGTGACTCATTGTGATGCTGAGGTGACTGTGTTCTTCAAAGTTACACATCCAAGCTCTGGGAGGGGTGCAGTGGATAGAGAACTGAGTCTGGAGTCAGGAAGGCCTGAATTCAAATTTGGACTCAGACTCTTACTATCTGAATGACCTTGAGCAAGTCACTTAATTTCTATCTGCCTTAGTTTGCTCAGCTGTAAAATAGGGATCAAAATACCACCAACCTCATAGGGTTGTTGTGAGGATCAAATAAGATCATATTTGAAAAATACTTAGCATAGTTCCTGGCACATAGTAAGCACTTAATAAATGCTGGCTCTCTCCTTCCCCCCTTTTTTCAAGGCATGTCTCTTATTTTTTATTTAATATGTCATTTTCCCCAATTACATGTAAAACAATTTTTAACATTCATTTTTAAATTTTTGAGTTCTAAATTTTCTCCCTTCCTCCCTCTCCACCCCCTCATTCAGAAGGCAAATAATTCAATAGAGGTTATACATGTGTAGTCATGCAAAATATATTTCCATATTAGTCATGTTGTGAAAGAAAACATAGACTCCCCCCCCAAAAAAAAGAAAAAGAAAGTAAAAAAGTATGCTTCCATCTGTATTCAGACACTATCAGTTCTTTTTCTTAGGATAGATGGCATTTTTTCTCATAAGTATTACAGAGTTGTTTTAGGTCATAAGTCATTCGCAGCTGATCATGTTACAATATTGCTGTTACTTTGTACAGAATACATTCCACTTGGAATCAGCTCATGTAAATCTTTCTAGGTTTTTCTAAGAGCATCCTGCTCATCATTTCTTAGGGCACAATAGTATTCCATTATAATCACATAGTACAATTTGTTCAGCTATTCCCCAATTGATGGGCATCCCCTCAATTTCCAATTCTTTGCCACTAGAAAAGAGCTGCTATAAATATTTTTATACATATACATCCTTTTTCTTTTCTTTCCTTTTCTTTTTATCTCTTTCAGGATACAGACCTAGTAGTGGTATTGCTAGGTCAAAAGGTATGCATGGTTTTATGGCCTTTTAGGCATGGTTCCAAATTGTTCTATGGATGGTTGAATCAGTTCACAACCCCACCAGTAATGCATTTATGTCTCATTTTTTTCCACATCCCCTCCAACATTTGTCATTTTCCTTTCCATCCTATTAGCCAATCTAATAGGTAAGAGGAAGTACCTCAGAGTTGTTTTAATTTGTGTTTCTCCAATCAATAGCAAGTTATACATTTTTTCATATGGTTATAGATACCTTTGATTACTTCATCTGAAAACCGTTCATATCTTCTGACTACCTCCTCATTTAATCTTCCCTCCCTTCTATCACCATACCTTATTCTTTATCCCCTTCTCCTCCTGTTTTCCTGTAGGATAAAATAGATTTCTATACACAGTTGAATGTATATGCTGTTTCCTCTTTAAGCCAATTATGATGAGAGTAAGGTTCACTCACTCTTCCTCACTTCTCCCCTCTTCCCTTCCACTACAAAACTTTTTTCTTCTTATTTTATGTGAGATAATTTACCCCATTTTACTTTTCCCTTTCCCTTTTTCTCAGTATATTCCTCTCTCGCCCCTCAATTTTACTTTTTTAGCTAGCATCCCTCCATATTCAACTCACACAGGTGCCCTCTGTCTATATATATATATTCCTTTTAACTGCTTCCAAAGCCTGCAAGAAACATCATTTCATGGAACAATTAATCATCTTTGTGCTGTTGTTTATGATAACTATTCACAAAAAAGATCACCATGAATATAATTACAGCTTATTAGGCAATAACTGCTGTAGAACATGAGAAAATATGGAAATTCTACAAAGAGCTTGATAAGATTCTCTAAATTATATGAATATATACTTGAATATTTGGTGATGTAATGCAATGTAAGAGTGGGCAGTTAAAAAACGTTGAAGCAACTAAACAGTGCAGTGAATAGAGTGTCAGTCCTGGATTCAGGAAAAATTGAGTTCATATCTGATCTTTGATACATACTAGCTGTGTGACTCTAGACAAGCTACTCAATCCCTGTTTGCCTCAGTTTCTTCAGTTGTAAAATGGGGAAAATAATAGCACCTCTGTCCCTGTATTGCTTTGAAGACCAAATTAAATCACATATAAAGTGTTTAGCACAGTGTCTGGTACACAGAAAGCATTGTATAAAAGTTAGTATTTTATCATTATCATTGCTCCTATTAAAATTTGACTTGGGACTAAAATATCAAAGAGAAAAGGTACTTGTAAAATCTTTGATCTATATTATGGATTTGTAGTAGCAGTAATAGCTAACACATAATGATTTAAAGTTTGCAAAATAATTATTTTTACAACAGCCTTACAAGTTTAGTAAGATTGTTAACACCATTTTACAGAATAGGAAACTGAGGCATACAAAGGTTAAATCACTCATCCAGGTTCATATAGCTATTAATTGTTTGAGGCAGCATTTGAACCCAGGTCTCCCTGATTCAAAGTCCAACACACTATCCTTTATGTCACTTAGTTGCCTCTCTAGAAGGTCAAAATCAATGAACATGAAGAGCAATGAATAACACAAGCACACAAATTCATTATACTTTAATAGACAAGAAAAAAACTTGATTCCCATATGGGAGTTATTTCTGGATCTGTGCACAGTTAAACCAAAGACCATAGTCAACGAATATTTTTAGAAAGAACTAAAAGGAGAGGATATGAATTTCACTGCAACAAGTTCAACATGATTTACTGATACAAGGAAAAAAATGGAAATGGTTAAAAGAAAGGTCAATGCTATACACTATTACCATTTCCGAAGGGAGTTTATCTATGCAAATTAATCAATAAAAAGAAGAGATTAAAAGATCCTAGAAACTACCTTAATCATCAAACATTTGTCTCTTGGCCAGGGAAAAAGCAGTTAAGGGTAATGCTAATTTTGAATGCAAACTCATTTGTCAAATCTTATAGAGAATGATACTGGCATATTTTGAGCGCATTCACCACACAAAACAGAAGCCATGGAAGAAAAAGTAAGCATACAGGAAGCTTGATGACAAACCGAATTAAGTTTAATATTCTAGCTTATTCTTAGGAGTCACCTGAGCAGAGGTGTGCTGGAACCAGGTCATACCAGCTAGGAGAGCCAATTATTAAATTTTTTCACATGAGCAATTACATCTCAGAAGTTGAAAAATGCTATGAACTGGAGATTGCTGTATTGTTTTCTTGATTGTCTACACTTAGGAAATTGATGGGGAAAATTTTTATAATGAAGGTTAAACTTGGAGTGTGTTGCCCATACATTTTTTTTTTTTTTTCCAGAGAGCCAATTGTTAAGCATTTACCAGTGTACCTTTGCTCCTAGGAAACAGAGTGCATCCATAGATGTTGGACTATCCATTAACTCAGGCTTAGAACTTAGTACTTTAGTATTTAGTACTTTAATACTTAGTACTAAAAGGCAATAGGTTTCTGGTTAATTATAAACTAACTTGGGCCATCTACAATTTCAGGATGGTTAAGGTAGAAGTGATGAGCCTATTTGGCCCATGATGAAACTTATTTATAACGTTTCATGGAGAATGGAAAAAATGGTTGCCCATCATGGCAGATGATACCAGCTGTTGGAGTATATGTAATGTGCACAATGCAACACACTACAACATATGTATTATGTGTTGCATATAATGTGTTTTATCACACAATATGCTACTGTGATCATTATGCTTCATTTATTGAATGAATCAATCAATTGCCCCAACCCACTTAAGGAAGATGACAAGATAGTATGTCTCAGGTCTTGGTCGAGGGAGAACCAATTGCAGACATCTCTATTGAATCAAACAATCAGTCATAGACTTTAGACCAAGCTCAAAAAGTTCTCGACCAATTTAGAAGTTCTTGAAATCCCCTACATGAATTGGAGTGGCACCATACAGAAAGTGTGTTAAAATTGGTTGAGGGGTTTAATCATACCCTATGAGGATTTTATAAAACTAGTGAGTTAAAGTGATTGAAGATTTGAGCATCTGGTGCCTGAGAGTGGAAGCCTTCCCAGCCAAGCCCCTGTGAACAAATTTCTTGAGAGGAGACGGTTCCTGTCCCCAGCTTTAGTCTCAGTCTTAGTCTCCATCCCTCTCTCCTTAGTCATAATTGATAACCAGTGAGTAGAAAGTGCACAAGTCAAGGTTCATGAGTTACAGTATTAGAAAGACACCCTTACTCCCTCAAGGCT
Source organism: Petaurus breviceps papuanus (assembly GCF_028583685.1). Taxonomy (NCBI): domain Eukaryota; kingdom Metazoa; phylum Chordata; class Mammalia; order Diprotodontia; family Petauridae; genus Petaurus; species Petaurus breviceps. The sequence goes on from NW_027187314.1 coordinate 9,393,481, forward strand.
ACTCTTCAAAACTTGAATGGGAAGAATAGCAATCTCTGGGAAACCAAACTGATAATATAAATATGATCTGGGAGAGTAGCTATAGAGCATGAACCATATGTATATTCTATGCTGTTATAATAGCTCAGTGTGTGTGTGTATGGAAAATGGATATATTATTTCTATATCTATGCTAAGTGTTGGATATTTTGTGAAATGAGTTTTAATATAAATATACAATACATATCGTTATTACTAACTATAGCACCTTTAGTTAGTGTTGGATGGGGTATTAAATGAGCCTGAGATAGCTAAATAACTAAAGACCAGCTAGAGCAGAGATAAAATAGCTTGCAAAAAAAATGGTAGATGATATATAACGAAAAACAATTGAGATAATACCATGAGGAAAAAACACTGACTCAGGAATCAGAGAACTTGGGTTCAAATTTTGCCTTAGATCAATACTTCCTGGATAACCTTTAGAATGTCACTTAACCTATCTGGGCCTCAGTTACCTCATTTGTAAAATTAGTGGCTTGGTCTAGATGGTCTCTAAGATCCCTTCTAGACACAAAACTATGATCTTAAGGATGAAAAATGTCTTACAAGGATTGGTCAAGAGCAACTCCTGGGAGAAGGCAGGTCTAACAAAATGCACAATGATATCACCAGAAGATTTCAAGCATCTTTGAGGGTTGAAGGCATGAGTGGATGTGCCTTCAAATGCATTATGTCCTAGAATTATAGCATTCAAAGCAACCATAAAGGTTATCAGATTAAACTACTTCATGCTACAGATGAGGAAACTGAGGCCCCAAGAGGTTAATTGATTTGTTTTTTAACAGGTAGTCAATTTCATATACAGTGTTTAAACTCAGGGCTCCCCTGACTCAAAGCTTAAGACTCTGTCTAAATCTGTTTCAAATGGCTGCCTCCAGCTGTTTCTCATCTTTATGTGAGTACTTGGGATAAATGTATATGCCACATGCATGGTCACTATAGAGTTCTAGTCCTCCCATAGGGCATATTTGTATATTTAAGGGAAAATGAGAATCAAATTTCTGGGGGCTATCAATAGTAATGTACCTTCTTAGGAATGGAACTTCAGTCTCTAAGAATCAAATCCTTGCTTCTTAGATTATATCACTTCCCTTAGGTCTTCATTACATGGATGCTCCACTACCAATTATACAAGGACAACTGAGACAAGAAAGATTAGTTCAATGAAAAAAAAGTCCAAATTTCCTGATTGCGTAATTTTTCATGGAAAAGAACCATACAGAGAAATGGGATTGCCATAGAAAGATACACCTTGCAGATCATCTTCTCATGCATAGGCTATGAAGCCAGGCAGATAACATCACCTAGACTAAAAGTCTAGAGCTTATGGGAAGTCTGTTGAGAAATGGGACATCGATCAATACCAATCTTTGAGGAATGACAAAGAATTATAACAAAAATCACAATAGCTTGATGCTAGAACACAATTGCCAGTTCAAAGTCAGACAGAATTGAATTCTGCAATAGATGCATGCAAGATGTACTCAAAGGGTAAATGTGAGTTGTTTAGGAAGAAGATGATGGCCATGGAATTGGTTTCAGGGCAAACGTGCAGCAAATGTAATCAGAGAACCTTTTCCACAAAATTGGATATGTTCGTTGGCTCCTCTCTGAAATTCATTCTCCTTACTGGGATCACACAGGAACTTCTGATCAGACCTCATTACTTGGAGTGGAGGAAGAATTGGCTCATAGAGAATTCACTATGCAGTGTTGGTGGGCCAGACTGTCCTGTTCACCAATGGCCCTCCTCAGTAGCCTATGGAACTGTAGCTATAGTCTTCAATGTCTCTCTTTTTGGACCTTTCTGTCAATGCATACAATTTCTTTCCCTTGAACTTACAGCAAGAAAATCCTTGGAATCTCCATCAATGACAATGGAGCCATCATATTTGACTCCAACATCATAGTTCTTTAGATGCCACAGAGGACATAGGAGTAGCACAAAAGAAAACAAAGATAGTTAACATAGCTGGACAAGGTAAATCCATGTTCCAGTCCTGTTGAGGTTGACTCCAAGCAGAAATATCCCAGGACATCTCCTGAGTATGCTGGCCTTTGAAAAGATAGTAGACTACGACTAGCACTTTTAAACCAGCTTTTTTGTTGCTACTCTAATGAAAAATAAGATGGCAAAGCACTGAACACTTTAAAATAATTTATTTTAAATCATCTTGGGTTTTGCATTCAAGGATTTTTTTGGAGGGGGGAAGGGAAAGCAATTGGGGTTAAGTTCCTTGCCTAAGGTCACACAGCTAGTAAGTGTATCAAGTATCTAAGGTCGGATTTGAACTGAGGTCCTCCTGACTGTAGGGCCAGTGCTCTATTCACTGTGCCAACTAGCTGCCCCTTACAGATTTTTAAAAAAAGAATTGTTGCAAAAAATTGGGTAACAGGAGAAGTGCTATAGGACTGAAAACTTTTAAATGTCATAATTCGTATTTTTTTTAAAGGAAAACACTAGATTCAACAAACTGGTGACTTTGGCTTAAATTTCTATTAAAATACTTAAATATATTATCAAAGGTATGGTTTGTGAGCACTCAGAAGTAGAAAAAGCATCATGAGTTCATCAAAAAAACAAGTCATCCCAGACTAACTTCAGTTTTTTTTGGGGGGGGGAGGGGTCAGGGGTTGGGAGAATTTTATGAACTTTGTATGTTTATTATGTGCATTATAGTGAATAAAGAGTCAGGCTCAGAGTTAGGAATACAATTCAAGTCCAGTCTCTTATAAAGAACTGAATAAATCACCTTTCCTTTCAGTGCCTTAGAAACTCCCTAGGATTATAAGTTATAAAATAGAATGTCCTTCAACATAGCCCATATTTATTCTGAGAATTTCTCTAAAATAAAGCTTAAGTATGAGTCATATCCAAGGTCATTGTACAAAATGGACATCAAGTATCTTATAGGATTACAAAAAAATTATATTGAAATGAAATTATTAAATTTCTTAAATTAAGTTCATGGACTCTAGTTTAAAAAGTCTTGCTCTAACACTTTTAAGTTGCAGAACTGGTACTGATCTGTATTTTTGGAGGCATTTTTCTCACCTGGAAGAGAATGGTTATAGTCAAAATGCTGCACAAAGTTTCATTTTTTGTTTTGTTTTGTTTTTTAAACAAACTCCACAAGAAGGTTTTCATTCCTTTCTATTGTTGAAATTCTTGAAGAGGAATTTATAGGAGATTGTTCATGATAGAATTCACCGCCCTGTTCTTGGGGTGGGGGTAGAGGGTGGAAGAGGAGTCTAAGGCTGATGAAATGAAGAGTTGGGCTAAAGATGATCCCATACAGCACCAGTAATGGGTCCCCAGGAGTAGGGAACCACTGGGTTACCTAAGGAAGGGCAAACCAGTACAGGTGGGAAAGAGCAGGTCAAAGTTTTCATCCCATCAGCTCTTATGGCTCTTAAATGGTCCCTGTACTTCCTGCCTGGGCAAGATAGGGGGACCCTATCTAAAGTAAGAAACAAAAAAACAAAGACATGTTTGTTTGTTTGTTTGTTTTTTAAGCAATTGGGGTTAAGTAACTTGCTCAAGGTTATACGGCCAGGTGTTTCTGGGTGGCCACGTGATCCCGACTCTAGGGCCTGTGCTCTTACTCACTGTGCTACCAGGCCACCCCCAAAGAAATGTTAAGCACATAGAGAGAATATATAGGAGAATATAAAAAAGGATTACAAAGGATGAGAAGTCATGGCTTGGATTATAATCTATAAAGATGGAGGTGGTAACCATATTGATGAAGTTAAGAATCCGTTAAAATGCTTCAATATATGAAATTTATGAGCAGTAAAGGGTCATGTCTTTACTTTTTAATCAAGCCATTTGCCCAATAAGGATAGTCATTTCAAGTCCTAAAGACGTTGATTAAAATCTCCTTTCAATTATTACTGGTGAATCTGTCAAAAAAAAGTTAGAGAAAAAAAAGAGAATATTTTAAAATGGAACTGATTTTCCTACTCCTATTCAAGAATATAGGGGGGAATTCAAATGTGATCATTCCAAGCATCATTCTAAGAATATTTTTAAAATACATTATTTTACTAATTAGTATTATTGATCATTTTGCTAAAGAGGACCTAGATGTCCTCAACACTGATCACAGGGATCCAGGTCATTCTTATTCTATAGTTTTGTCTAATCTTTGAGATCCAAATACATAATTTGACACAGTTTAGCAACCATTGGGCCAATTTATGCATTTTGTGTTCATGAGACCTATTGATACAGAGTATTGTGCTAGGCACCAAAAAGATACACATACACACACACACACACACACACACACACAAATAAGACACAACCCCTGCCCCCAAGGAACTTACAACAAGTAAAAAGGAAAGGGATTGCCATTAAAGGAGAGCGGGACTAAAAAGACATGAAATCAGATTTTAGTCCAGTTCCCATCACTCTCTAGTATCTGGCTCTAGGAAACTATTTCAAAGAATCATAAGACATTTAAAATATTTTTATTTCAAAGATGATAATACTGAGAGGGGAAGAGGTTAAGTGATTTTCCCAAGATCACATAAGTAATTAGTAGGAGTAGAATTCCAGAGTTCATGACTTCTCATGCAGGGCTTTTTACACTATACCATACTCCCTTATTCAAGGGCCTCAGTTTCTTCATTGAGCTATAACATCTAAAAGATTCCTTCTGTCCAGTTCTAACACCCTGTGATTCTGTTAGGCATAATAAGGGAGATCAGACGTATGCCCAAGTAACCACAATCTAAAGCAAAAATGGTAATGAATATGAGAGAACAGTAACGTGAGAGTTCAAAGAAGGAAAAGATTACTTCCAATAGGATGAATCAGAGAAGGCTTTCTGGAGGACCTGAACTTGAGGATTAAGTAGAATTTTGACAGCAAGTGATATCAACCCCAGTGTGTGCTTGAGGTACCCCCAAAGGCTTGAGAGTAGTAGGTTGCTAAATTTCCCATGTAAGCATTTACACTTTGGCAATTGGAAAATACTATAACTTAGGGTTGGTTTGTTGTTTTGCTGATTGTTTAGGCTTAAGAAACTCATGGATAAAATGTTAATATTGCAAATTAAACTTTAAAATATTTTTGTGAACTTTTTTTTTTTTGGAGAGATAAATTAAACATTCACCAACACCTCTCTGCCTCTAATGCTGTTTCCTCATCTATAAAATGAAGGGTGTTAGACTAGCTGATCTCTAAAGCTCTTTCTAGTTCCAATATTCTGAGATTTTATGGCTATTCAATTCAATCTAAACATATAGTAAATACCTACTACAGTGCAAAATATGCAGTGTGAATAATGAATTTTTCAAACGTTTGTAGATGTGATTTTTTCAAGTGTTATTAAAGTCATAGCTTTTTGTCATTATTTATCATATCAAAAATACAACTACTATCACATGGGGGGTCTGAGAATTTTTTTTAACATTAAAGAGGGATTATCATAATTGAAAATATTAGGAATCACTGATTTAGGCTTTAAAAGTTTTTGTGTTTTGTTTTCTTTTTCTTTTTTAGAAAATACTGTTGTAGCCCAAGGTTAAAACTAAATCCTCAACTTTCCTCCAGTCTCTCTGTTTCTCTGTTTTTGTCTCTTCTGTGGGTCTTTGTGTCTCTTTGTCTATCCCTCTATGTCTCTGTGTGTCTTTGTCTTTCTGTATGTCTCTCTCTTTTTTTTTCCTCTCTCTCTCTCTCTCTCTCTCCCCTCCCTTCCTTCATCTTCATCTTCACATGCATCTGACTTGATTATTCCACCTATACCTACTTACTTACAGAGGTCTTTCCCCAGAGGAGCAATCATATAGCTACTACTCTCTGAGGATCTTAAGAGTAGCACTAGAGATAAAGAGCCTCCACCAATGGAGAAGTAACAAATCAGCCACTAATAGTCAGTCTTATCTAAAATGTTTACTGAAAATGCAAATCAAACAATTTTTTTTCATAACATTCCACCCATAAACCTCATCAATGTACACAATATCTGCGGGAAGAGTGTTCAAAGGTTAAAATCTTGGGGAAGTGAATCACACATGTAGAGAACACATATGGTCAGGGCAAATCATACCTGGAAATCTAGATCTCGGTGTTCTCATTGTCTCAGAAACCATCCATAAAAGTTCCTTGCTGAGAGTTGCTTCTGTGTTAAACAGATGCTCCCTCCTCTAAGCTGAGTTGATCCATACTGTTTGACTAATAGGTCACTGGACACAATGTTTCAGCTGGATGAGTCAGTATTCTGGAGGTTTCTCTGATTCTTTGCTTCAAAGCCTTTCCTCTGTCCAGCTAGACACAGTCTTCTACAGCTACTGTGGTATTATCTATCTCATTTCCAGTTTCAGGTTTAGAAGATGCACCTGAAATAATGTTCTTTTAGGCAAAGGCAACAACTTTTTTACTAAGGTTGGCAAGACTCTTCTCCAAACAGACTTTTTTTACCTCCTTCACCCTTAGTGACAATAAATGGCAATTCAAAGAAGTATCTTTGACCTTCTCTTATCCTCTATTCTTCTTAGCAGTAAATCATAAAAGAAAGCAAATTATAGTTTCTCTACCCTTTTTTCTTCTTATTATCAGCAGGTCATAGTAGAAAGCACACAAGCCTCTCACTAGCCAACCAATTTTCCTGGCAACAAGGGCTAAGAGATAAAGTTCAAGTCTCCCTTTGACACAGTTCTAAAATCTGTTCTTTTATCTCTTTCCTTTTTCTTGAATTATCAAGAAATGTGTCCCTGATCTTGAGAAGCTCACATTGTACGTGAGGAGCCAACACAAAGAAGAGGTTTTAGCTGCAAGTCAGATGGAAAGGGCTTATGGTCTTTATGGTACAGCAGGAAAGCAGATGGTGATGAATCTTCTTTGATGTTATTTCCACAGATAAGACCATTTATTTTTCCGATATTTAACGACTTGATGGTGTCAAGGACTTTGGTGCTAATAATTTCTTTGGGAGGACTTCAGTAGCTGGGGCTCCTGGGAAGTAGGGGCTGTAGCACCTGCAGAGGAAGTCTGGCAGATGACATATCCATAAGAGCTGATGTCCTGGATGATGGCTGCAGGTCTGGGCTGCCACCAGGACAAGTGGTCTGGGGTCATGGGACACAATTCCCAAGGCTCTTGGGCTTATGTGCCCACTGATGGCCATTAGTCAGTAGCTTGTGATGGTGTTTAGAATAGTAGGTCCATTCTCCACAAAAGTCACCCCACTCAGTAACTGCTTCCGGGTTGCAGGGTGGTAGAAATGCTCTTTGTTAATATACTCCAATATGTGTTTTAGAAGTGGTGAAGCTTCATCCAGGAAGGTGAAAGCCCTTCCTTCTTAACACATTATAATAGTGTAGTTGGGGACTGGGGCTGCTACTATTCCCAGGATTCTTTTAACCAAAAATTTTTGCACCTGGGGCAAACATCAAACATTCCCGTGGTGGGAACCAAAGGCAAGAAGAGTACCTTTAGCTGGGAAAATACCACCTGGAGAGGAGGAGACAAAAATGCTGAGACACCAGGACAGGGACTATGGAGGAGGATATGTCATAGAGCAAGAAGCAGCATCTGGTAACTTTCTACTTTAACTAATAATCATTCTTTTAACTGGGGGCTAGGCTCTTTTGTTTCTATATCACAGAAGGACTACAAGTCCTCAGTGTCTCAATGGGGTTAGTATAGTGGACCAAGCATTGGACTCTGAGTCAGGAAAACTTGGTTTCATGTCTTGCATCTGATACTAGCTGTGTGATTCTGGATGAGGCTACTTAACTTCTCTGAGCCTCAGTTTCCTCATCTGTAAAATGAAGATGTTGGATTAGATGAACTCTAGGGTCTCTTCCAGCACTAAAACTCTGATCCTATGAAATGTCTCTAAATTCAGCAGAAGCCTTTGACACCTTGCCCAAATTATGCTTTGCATATAAAGAAACACTGGGTACTCCTTGTCTGAGTCTGAGGGAAGGGGGGGATAAAATTTGCTCAGTACTTGGTGTACTTCCTTCACCATCACCTACTTAGTGCAAAAAGTTCCTAGGACAGTGTTGCCTTACTCACAGGTGAAGAGAAGCTTCGTCCAGAATCAGAGGAATCAAGAAGTCAATATGGAGAATTTCCCTTGATCCCCAGAAAAGGACTTTCTTCACAATTCCAGTCTGAGGCAGCGTCTGTGGGGTTCTAATAGACCCACCAATTGTGTGTATTCGTAGAGCATGTATAACCTAGCTGGACTACTTGGGTAAATCACTTAACTTCTCAGTGCTTTTTATCTCTTATCTGTGAAAGAAGGATCTTGGATTTGATATATCTTTGATATATCAAATATATATATATATATTTGATACATATTCTAGCTCTGATATGCTGTTATTTTCTGTGATTCTAATGTAATATATACTCTAAGATTACCCCAACTTCCACTTAAATGACTCAAAATGAGTCAGATGCCAAGAACCTGGCTACTATACTCCCCACCCCAGAGCTGTGGGGTGGAGGGGGAAGGAGTCCTTAGTCTACAGAAGCCCCTACTAGTGTGTGCTTCCTACCATGAATGTCCATTTAGTCAGTCAGACTTATCTATCATTTAAAAAGGGTTATTTATCAAGGTGGTACAATAAGAAAAGTTGTTACACAAAATCCCCAAGAAAGTCTATGAAACACTTTACCACCAGGACACACAAAGTCCAGGGTAAAGAGGGCTCAAGCTTAGATGGCTCCTGAGCTCCTTTTGCTGGAACCCCCAAGATGTTCTCCTTAGGTTAGATATGGGTGTGACTTTTCTTCTGGGCTCTTTTTAAAGGTTTGATTTCTGTACAGTTTGACCTTAGCACCCATCGCCAATATTACTATCAGCTAATCCAAGTGTGGTTGGTACTGGGATGACAACAAGAAGATGAGAAGACCTCTGGATCTCCAAAGTTAACAAGTTAAGGACCTCAGTACTCTGTTCGAGGGGGTAGGGGAGGAGACTGAGTCTATGGACTCTGCCCCCTCCAAAAAAAAATCCTGCTCCATGGATTTAGCTGGGATGTTCTTGCTAGAATCTCTCAGATTATAAGCCAGCACCTACTAGCTTCCTGGCTTCTCAGCCAATTTGATCACTCTTCTTATGCAACACCAATCCAATTGAACAAAGACTTTTTTTTTTAAATTAGTCTAAGATTGGTTTGTTGTTTGAGATTAAAGCCTATAGTCGAGATTGATTTATTGTTATCACCTGAGAAAAGACCTGGGGCAATAGCATTTTATCCCTTATTTTAAATGAGATAGAATGATTTAATTAGTGTACTTGATTTACCCTTGCCCTTATACTGACATCCTATGAATCTGAACAGATTCCTTCTACCCCATGAATGAAGACATGGTAACTATCTACCCCACAAAATATTTATACCAACCTCCCACTCTTAGAAAGAGATGGAAAAATAAGGTTACTCACATTTAGGAATGTAAGATCATAGCTTTAGACCTGGAATGGATCTTGCAGGCCATCAAGTCCAAACCCCTCATTGTACATAAAAGGAAACAGAGGCCAAGAGAGCTTAAATGATTTCCACAGTCACATAGATACTAAAATCTGAGGCAGCATTTGAACTCAGTTATTCCTAGCTCCAAGCCAAGGACTCTATCCACTATGACTGAGTTTACAATCCAAGCCTGATCACCTATTCAGCAGTTGTCTTTTGTTATTTTTTTCCTTCTTGTAATTTAATATTTAACTCCTGTCTGTGTCTCATAGTTCCTTGATACAAGGAGCATATTTTACACTGAAAAATTGCTCCCTTAAATTATTTCTCTTTAAGATTTTTTAAAATTGCTTTTATTTGAAGTAAAGTTCTGAGGACATGGGAATGCTCCTCCATTAAGTAATTAGTGACTGTTTCCCCAACCTGGAATAACTTAGAAAAAGTAGAAATGGAACTTGATAAGTAAATAAAGCAAGTGAAGCAATAATAAGTTACTAACCCCAAGGTCTTATCCTTTTAACCTCTTAAATACACATACAGACAGATCAGGTGACATGCAGAGGGATTACAGTTAGCTAAAATTGCCTGGTTCACAGCTGAGAAGCTTCCTAAATTATGCATCATTCAGCATTCATAGTCCTAGCAAAAAAAGGTCATTTTATCCTTTTTTTTTCTTTTTAACCACATTTTTATCTAATATTATTAAAAATACATGTGTGTATGTAATATATATGTAATTATTCCTTTAATGGTAAACAAGTCTTCTTAACAGGGTTTCTACTTCCCATAAAGTGTAAGCATGGATTACTTTTAAAAAGAAAAAGAATGCAGTAGAAAGCATTTCATTTAAGAAGCAGCATTCTGCAGCTAACTCAAGGAATCAAGCTTCTTTCACTAAAGGACAGGACAAATGGTATGTTTTCCAGACCATGCCTAACAATAGTTGTTTCCCTTGGTTACTATATACTGCCACCATCATCATCAACTTAATCTTACTTCCAGAAAACAGGGACAACAATGTATTTGGCTATTATAATCATTGGTCAAGCAAAAATGAAGAAGAGACACTATGAAAAAAAATAGTTGACAATGATTTCATCAAAAACCTAGATGTCAAAATAATCTGTCAGTCAAAAACATTTATTAAGTGCCTACTATGTACCAGATATAGGTACAGTGCCAATAGCTGACATCATGTCTTCTCAGAGGAGGACTGTTTTTAATCTGTTTATGATACATGTGGGCAGAAAATTTACAGTGGAATATTCATCCCTCTGTCATCATCATTAGTATGATTATTTGGGTAGATTTATGATTTTATTGGTATAGGAAACTCCCTGAATGGAAAGAAACCCCCTTCACTGATTCAGATCACTGATCTGAGACTTATATCCTTAGAAAGCTGCCTGGTTGCTCTACAGGTTTAAGTGACTTGCTTAGGGTCACACAGCTAGTGGGTATCAGAAACCAGCCTTGAACTGAGATCTTTCTGACTTCAGAGATGGCCTCTAGCACTGTACTGATACATTATTTCCTCTCTACCAGAGGAAGAGAAAAAAGATAAAGCAAGTTGTGCACTTGCCTCATTGACCATAAATAGAAGAGTTCTCCTTGTGGACTTGGCAGGCATTGAATCACTGAGTCAATTATCAATTTCAACTGAAAAAAAGAAATCACTCATTCTGGCCACAAGAATCAATTGGATAAAAATAATACCAGATTTTCATTCAGTTGTTAATATTTTCTATTGTTAACCATTTTGAAATATTTCTCTGATGATCTTTCAAAGAATAAATGATATTCTAGTAATCAGAAATATCTATTTCCAGAACAGAATTCTCCTAAAAATTTGTCTACAACTTTCCAGCTAGTGGGGTCTATCAAGTTATCCTTATTGATTAGATCAAAGATCTAGGAAAAATTGAAGGATTTTCAGTTTTTTACACTAACTAAAAATAGAATTTGTTTATAAAAGCATCACCACGCTTATGTAAATATCTAAGGAAATTTGCAAATATATTTAACCAATATTACTCCAATAAACTCTTTGCTATTTAATTTGCCCAGAGAATGAGGTTTTGAGTTAACCAAATATTCTAATTAATTGAGACTATATTTCTCAGATTGTTAATATTCAAAGAATCATAATACCATGAAATATGATTAAAGAGGAAACATAGTATAATCAATAGGGAGCTGGCCTTGAAGGCAGGAAGATTTTGGTTCCAGTATGACTTCTAACATATACTACCTGTGTGATCATGAGCAAGCAAGACATTTAACCTCTCAGTACTCTGAGCACACTTTAATACTAGCAGCTAAAGCTAAATTGCTCAAATCCCATTCCACCATCTTGACTTGACTGGTATATATGCTGAGGAGACCAATGAGATAATTCTCACTGAAAATATGTTGGTTTTCACCTGAAGGGAGAGCAGAGGGAAGGGAGCTTCCAGTAGACCCCAGGTCCCTGATATCTACTGGAAGAGATTCACATGCTCTGGGAGCTAAGATTAGAATTTTTAATCAATATTAATCAATAATTATTTTTTATTAATTAATAATTTAGTCTAGAATTTCCCCCTAAAGAAAAGAAAGTCTTTTTTTCTTTACATAGTACAATTTTTCCTTTCATTTTTGTTAGTTGTTTGATTTATTTCAATTTCATTTTTTCCTAATTGTTTCGTTTGGAATGGGCCCTTCTAAGAACTAGGCATCTGGTAACCTATGATAAGTTTGAAAAATATATTTTCCTTTCGGGTTTGTAGAACTTTGTATTTGTGGGTAGGCTCACCAGCTATAGTAGACCTAGGTGTGTATGTGCACGCGCACACACACACACACACACACACAGAGACAACTGCTGTTAAATTTGAGAATTTTCTAGGAATTGTTCTGAATGAACTTTTGCTAGGACTTTTTACATGGCACTCATGATACCATGAAGAATTACATCACAGTGACTTCATTGAGACTCCTTAAACAAAACACTGGGAAGAGGCACTTGAAAGGAAAACTTCCGCCAGTACCTAGAGAAAGGATGCTCAAATCTACCCTAGATAGCTAGAGAAATGGGAGGATCTTAATAATAACCATCTCATGGAACATGCATGGAGATAAACGTTCAACCTGGGCAATTTCAGTGGACCCCTTCATAAAAGTCATATGAAAACAGAGCCTCTGGTTGGCCTGTATCTGTGCTTACACAAAAAATGCTGAAGAGATTGTTCACTAAACCATGAACAGTGGTTTAGTGGACTACTCAACAATATATATATAAAATCTTCCTGCCTTCAAGGCCAGCTTATAAAGAAAGTGACTAACCTCTTCATTTGTCTCTTTCTGTCTTGTGAATATGTCAGACACTCTTTAAACCTCTCTTATGGATCAGGAGAAAGGAGATAGGTACTTCTTCCTTTACCTCCCTCACTCCAGAATGTCACTCAGTGACAACTGCCTATCCTTGACAACAAGAAAGCATGCTGCCAAGGTAAGCCTGAGACAACATCAAGGCTCTAGCTTTCTCTTTTGTTCTGAGTTTCTTTACCTGAACATGTATGACCAGTGATGTTGAGATGGATATTTGTAGACTTAGTGGTAACCTTGTGGGTTCAAGAGGTTGCAAACTCCTGGGTTCAAGTGCTGATTGCCCAGCTGGTGGCAATCTCTGAAAAAAAAAAACTTTTTAGAGATGACAATCACCTTCCAGAGAATGAACTGGAGCAAAACCCTGACTTACCAGAATATGTGGCCCTTGAATGAATTGTTCAGACCATACAAAGCAAATGTGAAAATGAAAGTACTGTTCAGAGGTCCCACAAAGTGCTTTGTGCTTTAATGCTTGAAATAATAACCTTCTTGGGGGGAGTATAAAAAGAATGATGTATTATTATAAAATGCTTTAAGTTATTGTCAATGTGCCCTCATGAGTCTTTTGTATTTTAAGCTTCTCTTTGTGATGGAGAAAATGAATTGCTCTTCTGCCCCTGATCTATTTTATACATTGAGTACTTTTCTAGGAGGACTCTGTTAATCTCTTTGGGGAAATCCCTACACTTAAGCCAAAGTAAAACTCTAATTTTTCTCAGAGCTCTAAAATGAAAGCATAATGAACCATAAAGAACAGGAGCTTGACTCCAATCTTTCAGTTCCCACAGCCCTGAACTTGGTTCACTTAAGCCAAGAGCAGAAATCCCTTATTGGGAGACAGCACCTTATGAACCATAGGCCTAAGGGTCTTTACCTAAGATTGAAACAAACTATTTTTCACAAAACTTATTTTTTTGATGGTTCAGAAAGTACTTCAGGATCCTGCAGTGCCTTTGAATCTTTATAATGAATGTCAATTATCATTGTTCTTATAATCACAGATGAGCCTATTAATAGATACTTCCACTTGAAAGAATGGTGGATGAACTAGTTTTTAATGTGTATTCTTTTTCTTATTTTATTTCCTTCTACATTTAGCAATTCATCCAAGAACAATTTGACCAAATGACCTTTTGGATTTTAAATCCTTTAATTTCCTTCCAAGCTATTAGATCTTGGTCTTCAAAATCCTTTTTGTTTTTGGTGTCATGATTCATTTCTGGGAGGAATATAATTATTTTCTCCCCACATTACACATGAATTTTGACCCTTAGCTTTGAATAAAAAGACATCACTTAAGAAATAGGTTCATAGTGTCAATTTCAAACAATCTCCTGGTCATCTATTTCACTGCAAAGGGTAAAAAGAGTTTCTGTCACATTCAGATGTCCATCAAAGCTTAATGCTTTTGCTAACTAAAAGCTTGGTCGTGAACTTAATGCCCTCGTCACTCAGGAATACCTTGTAGACTACAAAATTCCTTACATGGTTGCAGAGATGGTAAGGTGTATTTGAGTTTAAATGATTTCTACTTCTCAGTCACTAAAGATTCCTCTCATCATATAAGATTGGAAAAATCGATTTCCACATTTAGGTTATGCAACAACTTGAGTAGCCCATAGTTTTCATCCCTGCCCCACTCCCCCCCCACCTTTGTATTCTTTACACACCACCTCTTTAAGACAATTAACTTTCTTTGACTTCTCTTTCTTTGTCTACTAGAATGGAACTGGAAAGTATGGATCAACTGAGCTGGGAGGATTGGAAACCATTTTCACACATATCGCCACTAAAACAGAGAATTCTTAAATTGTAGGTTGTTGGAAAATCAGACTGAAAATATAAAAATTCTTCACTCTGGAAAATTAATGTTGAGATGGAATATAACCTAAAATTTCATGTTAGGAAAAGAATTTAGAGGACTGATTCAACAGTGCAAGCTGAGTCTCTTGGATGAATTAAGTTTTAGGGCCTCTTTCCTTGACATTGTAGGGGGAAATTGGGCTATGTAACAAAAACCTCTCAGTCCTACTTCTGTACCCCTCTCTCCCCTAAAATATTCTCAGTCTGCATTCCAATAAAGGGCATGGAAGCTTGATCTAAGCCTGATTCTAGATATGTACAATAAAGGGTTGCTTCCCTAAACACACTTCAGAGTAGACACTGATGTCCACTTATTGCCTCCTTTTGATCATTATAACTGAGGGGTTTGTACTTTGTGGTGAGAAAAAGAAAGTCTTTTAATTAGCTGCTAAACCTAAACTCCATGGATATAATAAAAGGGCACTCTGAGGGGTGGCTAAGTGGTACAGTGAGTAGAGCACCAGCCTTGAGGTCAGGAGGACCTGAGTTCAAATCCTGCCTCAGATACTTAACACTTAACTAGCCATGTGATCTTAGGCAAGCTGCTTAACCCCAACTGCCCTCCAAAAAGCAAATAAAATAAAATAAAAATGGCACAGAGTGCCCCGCAAACCTCTCCTTTATGACATTTTTGAAGATACTAGGTGTTCTCCAGAGGCTTGGGGGAGGAGTCGGTCACTCCAATCTATCTAACCACAAGTATGAACAAGTGTTTTCCTAGGTAAGCCTGTGCCTGGATAAGACCACCTTATGTTTCCTAGGGAGGAAAGTCTGGTGAGATCTCAAAAGTCAGGTAACATTTTGAGGGCAGGAATCCCCTCCCAGGCATCTGAGCAGCAGGATAATGGCCAACAGAGAAATAGTATTAATAGCATTAAAACTGAAAAGGAAAGAGTTGAAAGAAAGGGGGAGAGAGAGAGATAGACAGACAGAGAGAAGGGGGGGGGGGGAGAGGGAGAGAGAGAGAGAGAGAGAGAGAGGGGGAGAGAGAGAGAGAGAGAGAGAGAGAGAGAGAGAGGGAGAGAGGGAGAGGAGGAAGAGGAGGAGGAAAGTAAAGGACAGGGAGGAAGAGGGGAGAGGGAGAGAGACATCTTAAGAGAAAGAGCCCATTTGGCATTGCAATGTAAAATGGCTAATTAGTAACTCTCAAAAAGAATCTGTTTCTAACTGTCCCATTGAAGCTTGAATTTTAGCCTCACAACTTGTTATACCAGTAGTAATAAGTTCCTAGATTCATTTTATTCATTCTGTGATTCTTTGTTGCTTAGCATTCCCTTTTTATATGTAGGAATAAAACTTCCTGTTCCATACTTAATTCATATTTGTACTCTCAGTATCCTTTTTGTACTTTCCTCCTCCTCTGCTGGGAAAGACTCCTTAGACTAAAAAACAAAAAAAAAAAAACCCTTGTTTCTTAGGAATCTGAGTTAGAGATGGAATTGATGCACCAAGGATCCCTGTGGAGAAGACAAACAACCCCAGAGCAGTGTAAAGGTCACCAGACATTACTGTGTCTTCAGCCTAGTAGTATACCATGAGAGTCTGTCATGGGTCCCAAAAAAAGTCCTAAAATGTTGTGCCTCTGATAAACCCAGAACTAAATTTATGTTCCAGGTATTATACTTGGGATAAAGTAATATATAAGATATTGATGCTTAATCCAGTTATCCTGGGTGTATAATTGTAACACCGGTGAAGTAAATAACTATGAACTTCAGCAGTTGATAGCTTGCATTTTATTTAGAGTAGTTAATAGAATGGCACCGTGGGTAAAGTACTTGATCCTTGAGTTAGGAAGAGGTTGAGTTCAAATTCTAGCCTCAGATAGTAGCTAAGTGATCCTGAGTAAGTCACTTAACCCCTGTCTCAGTTTCCTCATCTATAAAATGGAAATAATTATAGCATTTACCTTACAATGCAAGAACCAAAGGAGATAATATTTGTAAAGCTTTTAGCATAGTAGCCTGACTCATAGTAGGTGTTTGGTGAATACTTATTTCCTTCTTCCTTCCTTCCTTCCTTCCTTCCTTCCTTCCTTCCTTCCTTCCTTCCTTCCTTCCTTCCTTCCTTCCTTCCTTCCTTCCTTCCTTTCTTATTAGAACAATAGACTGAATAAAATATAGCCTTTCAGTCATATATGAAAACTGATGCTGAAGTTACATATTTTCAAAAAGGGCATAATTTTTTCTCAACAAGGTTTTGCACATCTGGATGTCACCTGAAATTTACTACAATATAAGCAAAATATTCCAAGGCTGCTATGGATCAAGAAGGGTGGAATTTTCTTCATATACAAAAAAAAACACACTTAATCAGGGACATCTATGAAATAAATAAACAAATTATCCTCATTTGTCAAGCACATGATTTTTTTTAATATGGTTTAATCAAAAGATGGCATTTTCTATTATAAAAATCATTCAAATTTATTAGCTATGATACTCAAAGTCAATGCATGAGGAAGTTTCCAGAATTCTTAGTTTCAACTCAGCCTTCTCTTGTATTCACATAGCAACTACTGCTTATCTTAATAAAGCAACAAGAGACACAATTCTGGTACAAAAGGACCTTGGGGAAATATGAATGAATGTGGCTTTTATAGAAGCTGATTAGAGAGGGTCTTCCATAACATTGTTTTCTGGATATTGGTTTGCTAGATGCAGTTACTTTCATCCTTCAGAGGATTTCTTTGCTGTAATGTGTTGAGTGGTAATACAAAGTGAGAATTCATGAATAGAGAGACCAGTGTTAACCTGAGGCTGGAGCACAACTTTACCTTGACCATAAGCATACTTATGGAACTAACTTTCCTCATAAGATTTTTTTCCATTCTTTTTTCCTCTGTATTTCTCTTGTTTGTTCCCTAAATTATCTTTAAAATAGTCAGTCCTATAGAGATGCTCTCTGATTCCCAGTGCCGAAGAGGGTACCACCCCTTAAGATTAGCATGGTGCAATACTGATCAGTGTTAACCACAGGTAATATAGCATTGGCTATAGCACACTGCCATCAAGGCCTTGACAGTTCCCTGACCCCTGTCCCCCTGCATCCTCCTTCCAGCTCCCTCATGTTCTGCTGCTGCCTGAACAAAACGTCATATCAGCACTGTTTACTGCAGGAACTCAGCCAAGGAAGTCATAGCAGGACAATAGACATATAATCTGATAACCTTGTTAGCCTGAATCAGAGCTCCTGACAAGTAGGAGAGGTTACTGAAGTGGGATAAAACTATTACAATATTTTGGACTCACCGAAATGGCTTTTCAACTTTTCCCCCCCAATGGAAAAATAGTAGCATTTCTTGTCCTTTTATTTAAGATTAAAACCAGGCACAAAGACTTGAAACATAACAACATGTACAAGGTCAAGGCTGTCTTTTTTAAAAGAACACAAATGGAGAAGGCTGGACAACGTCCCTTGATTTTCTTCTACTATCAAACAGCACATGATGGGCTGTTCAGTGTCCCAAGAATTCTGCCATGAAGCCTTCCTCCATTGGGATAAGCAAGCATAACCTTCACGAGCCAAAAGGAGCAAAGGATATGGAATAAATTTGTGCAGATGATGACCAGTAATGAACTCATTTCAGATAATGGGGGAAGGACAATCAATGTCTTTCTATTTTCTATTTTATTTACTTCAGATTACAAGATGCTGTTTCAACATAGATTCTATTTTGGCAGGTTTGATTTGGGTCTTTTATTGCCTTCCTTATCCCCACTTCTGCTTATACAGTGAAACTCTCCACTTTAAGAAATATATTAGCCTTAACATTACATCCCCATGTCTGGAAAAAAAAACAGTATGTATAGTATGATATACTGTGAAATTGTAAGGGAATTCAATGGGATTTACATGATTTCCACATCCATTTTCCCCACTTTCAATTCCTATGCTTTTACTGGTACTCATTAAATCAATAGAGGTGACCAGGGTATAACAGTCCTGGGCTGGGATCCGGAAACCCAGGCTCCACTGCTGTCTATATGACCTTGAACATATCCATCACTGAATCACTCTATGCCTCAGTTTCCTGTAATACAATAGATGAGTGCATTCCAAGGGTCCCAGGAGAGCAATCCTTTCCTGTAAACCCTTTAAAAGTAAGGGATTTCTATTTTATTGATATTTTCCAATAGAAATCATTTAAATGTAATGGTTTGGCATGATTCCTAATCCTAGTTTAAAAAAATAAGATAATACTCCACCCTTATTTGCAAATCACTGGGATCCAGATCCTCTGAAAAGTTAATGAATCCAGGCCAAGTCCATACCTGGATAGTACTTTGAACCTAGTTAAGAGATTTTTATTGTGAACATTTTGTACTGCTGTCTTTTACTTGTGGACTCTCTTGAAGTGTCAAAAATATATATTGGCTTTTATTCTTACTTGGGAAAAAAACATGTCTTTGGCAGCAGCTGGAAAATCACAATGATAAGCTGACATTTTCCTCTTATTGCATCTTTTTTTGTGAAGGAATATTAATAATGATAGAAGTGCAATACTCCAATTAATTGTGACTTTTAAAATATGAAAAGGGGTGGGAAGGGCTCTGTATTCCTCCTTTCTATTTTGTGCAGGGTTTTTTTTGTTGCAAAAAGATTTAGTGCTAGAAGTGGGGAGATCTTTTAAAAACTAAAACTTTAGAGAAATAATCTAAGGACTATTCATTTGCATTCTTCTTCAATATTCAGATGGAGATATGGTCTCATCATTGAGGAGAGGTCAGTTCCCTCTAAGAGTAAAGATCCACACCTGCCCACCCAAAACAACACTTGTCCATGTCTTCCCATAAATTTCTCACAGGGGCTTCAATCAAAATTCTGGCGTCTTTCTCTGTCTTGATATTGTATGGATACCAATGGAGAAGATTGTCAATCTATCTATTATCCTTCACTCTTCTTATGTGCCCAACCCATTATTTTTTTCTGGATACACATTTCTCTCACGGCATGGTATAAGCTACCACCAAAGTTATTTTCCTAAAGCAAGGTCTGACCATGTCACTTTCTTACTCAAGAAACTCCAGTGGTTCCCTACCACCTACAGGATCAAATACATAATGTTCTATTTGGCATTCAAAGCCATCCATAACCTAGCCCCCTGTTACCTTTTTACACCTTACTTCCTACCACATGCCCTTTGATCTAGTAACACTGGACTCCTGACTGTTCCACAAACAAGACACTCATTCTCTCAGCTCTGTACATTTTCACTGACTGTCCCCCATGCCTAGAATACTCTCCATCCTCAATTCCACCTACCAACTTCCCTGACTTCTTTAAGACCCAACTAAAATCCCATATTTTACTGGAAGCCTTCCCCAAACCTTCTTAATTCTAGTACTCTCTTATTTCCTATTTATCCTATGTATAGCTTGCTTTGCATATCTTTGTTTGCATGTTTTCTTTCTGGTAAGATCCTAAGGTATTATCTTTTACCCCTTTTTGTATTCCTAGCACTTAGCACAGTGCCTAGCATATATAAGGTGCTTAATAAATATTGATTGATTGATTGAGTACTTCTCCTGCACAATTCCTCATTTCTAATGTATATACCAGCCTGTTTATGCCCATCATGCACTTCTACACTGCCCTCCATACATCACCAAAATAAGACTGCTGTTAAAAAAAATAAAAGGATAGGCCTTTGTTTAGTTTCATTGTAGGGGGTTGTGATAGTAATGGCAATTAAAGATTCCCCTGTATTGGCTTGGTTTTCAAATTGATTGTATTAAAACCCAGAGTTTGTTAATCCCACCTGTGGGATGGGCTTGTTGATGTGAAAAGAAAGTCCTGAAGTGGGAGGAGCTGGTGATGTAGATTTGGAGAGACAAGAGAGAGGCGGAAGTTCTTTTTGGAAGCAGCACCTCGTGGAGAGGGAGAGACTAAGAGATTGCTGGTGGCCGCTTTGAATTGCCCTGGACTTTTGAGACCTGCCCCCTGAGCTGCCAAGGACTGAGGAGACATGGCTGTTTTGCTGGTACTTTGTCTGTCTGTTTTGATGTTATTTTGCCAGATTTGTCCACTGGTGAAAGACTGTCCTGTTGAAGAAGTCCTGGAACCTGGCATTTGGTTAAGAAGGCCTGAGACTGTCCTGCAGACAGAGAGTGAATACTGTCCACTGGTGAGGGACAGTACTGTTGTTGCAGGGGTCTGGAGACTGTCCGGCAGACAGAATGAATACTGTCCACTGGTGAAGGACAGTGCTGTTGTTGCAGGGGTCTGGGAGCCTTTCTGTTGGTTCAGAAGCCCTGAAGAAGGATTTTCTTGTTGTATGTTTACAGAAATCCTGGGAGAGGGCTTTGCTAATGTGTTCAGGGGTTCTAGGACTGTTCTACAGACAGAGGATAAATTCATGAAGGGACTGGCAATGTATCTTTATGGCCTTGCTAAGCCTTGTCTCTCCAGGAACTAAGATTGCTGAGAACTTGCCTCGTGTCAAGATGAAGAAAAGACCTCCATTTGGGTATTAAGTGCTGTGTTTAAACTTGATGTAACTCTGGGGTAGATTCAATTGTGATCCAGGGGTGGGGAACTTTTGACCTTTTTGTGTTCTATGGTTGAGCAAATGAATGTATTTTACTTATGTTTGGAAACTAATCTCCATTTGAGAAGAGGGGCTTTGTGGTGGACTTAATTAAGGTATAGCCTAGGGGTGGAGAAGTATTTGGAACAGAGACTTTGTAATTGATTGAATGATTGGAAAGTCCTGGGGTGGGGTAGGCCTTGGAGATGATTTAATCACACTTAGTAAATGCTGTATTTTGAATGATGTCATGTTTTGATCTTCTCTGTTCTGGGTTTGTTACTGAATAAAATAGAGAGCACCTATGCTGGTATTTTGAACCTGGGAAGTTGCCTTTGCTTGGTATTACATTACAGGGGTGGGACTTTAAGTCATTAAAAGATCTTTGCATTCTCCCCAAACAATCTGACCTGGTATTTTTCCTGTTTAATTCCCATTTACATTGTCTCTCTGAAATATATGCATTGATGGACCAACCAGTTTATGGATTTTCCATCCAAATGAACATGATAGCCTTAACAAACAAAACAAAACCAAAAAAACAAACATTCTTATTCCACTTGATATTTCTATGTGGAGAGATAGGCTGTACATTTTAGAGTAATTGTCAACCTCATTTAGCATCCTCTACAATGTTACAGGGCTCAATGCATTATCACAAGGTTGTCTTGTTTCTTGCCTGGCTGAATACTGATAATCAGGGGGTCAATGAGCAAAATTCTTTCTGTTGCATCTTTCAAAGCATCTTAGATGATTTTGACACATGTATACTAGACCCCTTGTTAAAGAGAGTCTATAAGATCTCATTTTGCTCAAATCAAATTACATTTGACCCTCAAGAAACCACAAATAAGTTAGGATCTTGCATCCTTTACATTTATCAATGGTGTGGCTGCAAATAGGTAATCTGTTTAAAATATTTGTGAAAGTCTGCCTGCTTCCTGCCTTTACCTTCATCAAATATGTCTTCAGTGCAAGTCTACATTATTCTCATGTAAATCTTAATGAGATAGGAAAGCAGTACTTAGTGCCATTCTCTCAATCACCTTTTGGGGGAAAAGTCTAAGATGGTTTCCATGCCTTTTGCTGCTGCTCCTAAGTAACACACTCGATCTCCCAACTTTGGGCATTTTCACTTATTGTCCACCATGCCTAGAATTTTCTTGCTCCTTATCTCTACCTCCTGGCTTCCTGCAAGTCTCAACTAAAATACTACCTATTATAGTACTAAAATGCTACAAGAAACCTCTCCTAATCCATCTGATTTCCAGTGACTTCCCCTTCCCACATATAGCTAGACAGACACACATATATGTATGTGTATGTATATATGTCTGTGTATGTATACACATATGCATATAATACATATGTGTATATGTATTAGGAGAGGCTTTTAAATAAGGTTCATAATTGCTCTGAAAAGTACCCAGGGGTGGGGAACCTGCAATCTCAAAGTCACATGTGGCCCTCTAGGTCCTCAAGTGTGGCCCTTTGACTGAGTCCAAGTTTTATAGAACAAATCCTTTCGTGAAGTTTGGATTCAGTCAAAGGGTCACACTTGAGGAACTAGGGGGCCACACGTGGCCTCAAGTCCACAGGTTGCTCACCCCTGGAACCTATCTGGAACCTATCTCTTCACTTAAGAAAAATCAGGTAGAGTAAGAATGACTCTTTTTTTTATTCAAAGTTATGATATGTAGTTGGATGGAAAAATCCATAGAATCACATATATTTAGAGACACTATAAATGGATTATGAGCTGAAACCAGAACTGAACAGGAAAAAGAGCAAACCAGATTGTTTGGGGAGGAGACAAAGCTGTTTTAATGATTCCCAAGTACCACCTCATGCCACCCCCCCAAAAAAACAAAACAAAGACCTATCTTTTTAATAGTAGTCTTATTTTGGTGATATATTGCTTCAAATTATGGAATACTATAGCTTTTCAAACACAGGCACATGCACACACATGCATAGTTCACTTGAACATATTTTACATGTTGTCTCCTCCATTAGATTGTGATCCCCTCAAAGTCAGAGACTGTCTGTTACCTTTCTTTATATTTTCAGTGTCTGTCACAATACTTGCCACAAAGGATTTAATTATTGACTGACTTTCCTCTTCCAAATATTTTGAGAATCAATTCCTCAAAACTTGCAAAACTGTCACTCTGTGAACGAACTTTCTCTTGGTATCTAATTGTCCAGTTCAGCTACCATTCCCATTTTTGCTTTTTCAGTGTCATTTTCACTACCTCATTCAGGTTATCCAGAAGAGAGATATCAGAGGCTAAATGTGATGACTCCATTGTCCGTGATGGTAAAAAGTATATGTTAGAAAAATTTTTTTCAAATCTTTGGGAAATGACTTTTTTAAATATTTAGGTCAAATCACTTGACCCTCAGTTTCCTCATCTGAGAAGATGGACAAATTGGACTTACTGACAACTAATGTCTCTTTCACATTTGAATCTGTGCTCTTATGCACTCCCATCTCTCTCATTAGACTGAAACAGGAAAGGAAATGTTTGCCATTATTCAATCCTTTGGGTTAATGCTTCTGAGGCCTCTATTAAAATGCAAATGTTATCTTGGATATATGCAAATGTTATAATGAATTTTCACCCATTATTACCTTAGCCTGAATTAGCTGATCAGATTGGCTTTTCAATCACTTAGTGACCCTGAGGGACTGTGGACACCAGAGAGATCATTTTGATGTTGATAAAAACCCCTGGCTCTTTAGGAAAGACAAACTCAGATGCTGTAGGAGGGTTCAGCATTCCACAGAGACTGAATCTCAGAACAGTTGGCAAAGAATAGAACTGGATGTAAAAAATGTAAATGAATAGAATAATATAGAGGAGGAGCAAAGAAAAGCTTCATATTTTTAACAATTCATATATAATGATTTATATTTAGCAATTTATAAGCCCTATATAGAGTAATACTTTATGATACTTATCATATTTTTAGCCTAGTCCTCTAAGAAGAGATTAGAGAGATTTCCTCTCTGGCTTTCTGTAAGGATGTGAATATGCTAGTCATTATGATATACCTTTATGCAGAGATTGCTATTTAGTCCCACTAATATCAATGTGTCCCTGGCTTTCACAATGCTTAGAAGGTTAGACTAGTGTCCTTCTAATAGTAAAATGAATCATTCCTGTTTTCAGCTTTTGAATCATTTCTAGAGTTGAAAATAAAAAGCTAGGAAAATTATCAATTTCAAATAGGAGAAATTTTGCATAAGGGAATTATCTGACAATAAAATTTAATTGTCTAGCCACCTCTCAGGAGCCTAGATATCACAATATCAGTACTTCCTAAATTGGCTTACTTAAAGTTCCTTTAATGAGTCCCTCCAATTCTTGTCTCTGACTCGTTTTTCTGGAATGTTCTATCCTATGATTGTAATGTTCTGTCCCTTCACCTCTACCTCTTTCTTGATCTCCCTAGCTTCCTTTAAAACTCTGTTAAAGTCCTATCATCTACAAGATGTTTTCCTTCTTCTTTTGAGCTTCTAGTCCCTTCCCCCTCACATTACCTTCCACCTCACTCTGTGAATATCTTGTATGTACCTAGTCATTTATGTATTCTCTTTCCCAATAGAATATATACTTCTCAAGGATATGGACTGGTTTTGCCTTTCTTTATTTCCCCAGCATTTAGGAAAGTATCTAACAGATTTTAAGTACATAATAAATATGTGTTGACTGAATGGAATGTAAGGAAACCTCTAGGTATATGTTAGCCCCACTAAAACACCAGATTTAACAAAGGCAGCCTAATCTATATAATCAAGCATAAATGTGAACTGTTTAATATAAAAATGACTTTCATATGATACTTGGAACATCACAAATAGCCTTGCAGACATTAAGTGATGAAATGCTCCCTCCTTCCCAAATTTGGAGTTCATTCATTCTTTTAAGAAGAACTTTTAAGTTCTTGGGCACTTGGGCACAGCACTATGATCACAAAAAATATGTCTGAGTTCAATCTAAGAGCCAGGCTTGAAAGCAAACAAGAGAGAATATGGTTAATAATTAGGGTAAAATATAGGAATACAGAAGCAAAGCAACTATGAACTGAAAAAGATGCCAGTTCCCATAGATTCCAAGATTTTGAATTACAAGAAACCTTTGAGGTCATGGAGTCTCTTTAAGTCCATTTTGCATATAAGGATACTTTTTATATTGCAGCTTGAAGCCTGAATAAATCATATAAACTAGCAAAATATTATAATGAAAGACAGTAATAATAATTAACATTTCCATAGCACTTTAAAGTTTACAAAGTGCTTGACATTTGATCCTTAAAACTTTTTGAGGTAAGTGCTATTATCCTCATTTCGCAGATAGGAAACTGAAGTTCAGGCAGGGAAAATGCATTTGTTCAGTTCTTTTTTGGTTGTGTTCCAACTCTTTATGACCTCATTTGGGGTTTTCTTGGCAAAGATCATGAAGTGATTTGCCATTTCCTTCTCATTTTACAGATGAGAAAACTGAGGCAAACAGAGTTAAGTGATTTATCTAGGGTCACACAGCTATTAAGTGCCTGAAGCCAGATTGAAACTCAAGAAGAGGCCTCCAAAGTCTCTCCACTCTGCCACCTAACTGCCCTAACAGTATTAGCAACATCTTTTTTTTTTCTTTAAGCAATCAGGGTTAAGTAACTTGATCAAGGTTACATGGCCAGTTATTTCTGGGTGTGGTGCTGAGTATCTGAGCCTGGGATTCGATCTCCAGGTCATCCCGACATGGAGCCAGTGCTCTTACTCGCTGTGCTACCTGGCCACCCCCATTAGCAACATCTTAATAACTTGCTCTAAAAATACAAGCAGAATATACAGAGGATACACTGTATAAGGGAAATAGGTAATTTTTTTAACCTTCTTAGTCATATCCTGTTCCTTGAAAATAGAATACTTTTAAAACAGTGGTAACTAAAATATCTTTGTGTGGTCACTAGTAAGTTGGAAAAAGATGGATTTAGGAACCAAAACTTATTCTCAGGAACAAGGACTAATCAAGAAACTCAGTCCAAATTCTGGATATTTGGGGGTAGAATGGAAACAGAAAAGATAGGGGGTGCCTGGCTCTATATGAGAATGAAACAAAGGTCTCAGGTCCCCATAATGATATTGCTCCAACCACATTTCTCTCAGAGTTATTTACTCTAAGATGACATAGTTTTAGCCATAGCCCATGCACTTATTTAAAGTTTTTTTAAATTTATTTTAAACTTAAATACAAAATAAGAAAAGAAAAAAACATTACCATGTATACAGCAGAATATAACAGAGGATTTGATATAAAGCAATATATTTCCATTTCAAGAAAATCTATATAATAAATACTACACATTATTTTCAAAGCTGTTCAACTTTGCTTTACTTCCCTGTAGGTTTTCTTTTGTCCTCTGCTGTGTACTTTCTACTTTATTTTTCTCCTCCCTACCAAAGAAGGTCACAATTAAGCTCAGATATTGTAATAGTAATGGAATGTAAAGATCCCATGTATTGGCTTGGTTTTCGGGTTGAGTGTTAAAACCCGGAGCTTATGAATCCCACTTTTGGGACAGACTTGTTGACATGAAGAGAGAGGCAGAAGCATAGAGAGAGGCCAGAAGAACTTTTGGAAGCAGAATTGAGGAGAGAGAGAGAGAGAGAGAGAGAGAGAGAGAGAGAGAGAGAGAGAGAGAGAGAGAGAGAGTGTTAAGGCCAGTTGGAGCTGCCCACCTGGAGCTGTCAAGGACTGAGGAAACATGGCTGTGATGCCGGTATTTTATCTGTCTGTTTTGATGTTGTTTTGCCAGATTTGTCTTCTGGTGAAGGATAGTGTTGTTGTTGCAGAGGCCCTGGAACCTTGCTGTTGGTTCAGAAGCCCTGAAGAAGAATTTTCTTGTTGTATGTTTACAGAAATCCTGGAAGAGGTTCTTGCTGTATTTTCAGGGGTCCTGAGACTGTTGTGCAGGCAGAGAGTGAATTGATGAGCACACTGGCAATGTCTATTGTGGCTTTCAGGTCAAGATGAAGAAAAGACCTCTCTTTGGGTATTAAATGCTGTGATGATATCTTCACCTTGCTGTAGCTCAGGGATAGATGGCCTCTGCTCTCTCCACTGCCCCTTCTGAGAAAGTGCTTGGCATTAACTGATGATAATTGTAATTCAGTTGTGATCCAGGGGTGGGAAACTTGACTTTTTTTTGTGTGTGCTCTGTGATCGACCAAATAAATATACTTTGTTTATGATTGGAAACTAATCTTAATCTCCATTTGAGAAGAAAGACTTTGTTATTGACTAAATGAATGTACTTTCCAAGGGTGGAGTAGTACTTGGAAATTATTGAATCACACGTGGTGAATGTTGTATTTTGATTTTCTCTGTTCTGCAAATGTTTTGCCTTAATTTGTCACTGAATAAAATGGAGAGTTACTATGCTGGTATTCTGAACCTTGGAAGTTGCCTTTGCTTGGCATTATAGATATATACATATGCATGTATATATGCATATGTATACATACATCTACACATATATGTATGCATAAATATATTTATACACATAGATATCATTTATTTATATACATAGATATCCATAAACATACACAGATGTGCACATATACATTCAACTGCATATATATAAGCCCATGTTATGCTTATTTCCACTTGTCCTCTGTTTCTCTGAAGGTGGATATCATCTTCCTTCATAACTCCAAGTCTTCCCATATTTTTCTAAATCCACCAGCTCATCATTTCCTACACTACAACAATATTCCAACCCAATCATACATTCTGTCTGAGAGATTGTTTATGAGAGTTTTTTCCCCAATTTTCTGAATTCTCTCTATTCTTGGCTAAAATGGTTTCATTTATACAGGAAAAATTTTAATTTAAAATAATCACAATTGTCCATTTTACACTTCAGCACTGCTTTTACCTTGTAATATGGTTTAAGGTCTGATACTACTGAATCTAGTTCCTTCACATCTTTATCCCCTGATTTCCTTTAAATTCCTGACCCTCAGTTCTGCCAAATGAACCCTGTTATTATTTTCTTCTGAATCAGTAAGATGATTTTTTTTTAATAATTTAATTGGTATGGCATTACATACATAGATTAGTTAGGTAAAATTGTCATTTAGCTCATTTATTTAACAAACATTTATTAAGCACTACAAACAATATACTTTCCCAAACAGACATTGTGATAATTACAAAGATACACAATATATCTCAACAAAACATCAATTAAATACCCATCTAGTTGGTATTGTTCATCCTTTGGTTTCAAAGAGGACAAATGACATCACAGGGTGATGTCTTGATTTGCACATGAATTGGATTTAAGTGAGTCAGAGTTACACAAAGTCATCTGTCTTGCTCTCTCTTCCAGAATCATTGAAGTCCAGTGGCATGACAAAAGTCAAGATGACCAGCAATGGCTGGGGATAGAATGAATGGCCTTGGTATCTTCAACGTCTGACCAAGTTGTAATTGCTTCACAACACCTACTTCAGCACCTTCATGGCCGTTGGAACAAATTATTCCCTTCTGCCCATTGTGCCAGGGGAAGATCTTCACATGCTTGGGATAGACATTCCTCTAACTCACCAATGGGTTTGAGGCCTGTCAGTTACCCTCAACCTGGTCTGCTGACGTCTACCGAGAAGGTTTTACTGGGGTGTGGCTGTTTCACATTTACAGTTTCTTGTAGCCATAGGTGAGAGCTGGTATTAGGTAGATACCAAATGAAGATGAGCAGCCCTGAAAAAAGCTTGGCAAGTCCCCCACACCAGAAGTACTAGTCTTCCCTGAATACCCCATGTACCTCAAGTGTACCTAAGGTAATAATTCTTAAGTGGCAGAGATAAGGACAAGAGGGGGTAAATCGGGGACATGCTAGAGCCAGCTCCTACGAGCTCCTCAAGCCCATCATTGAATTTTCAACATGAACATTTATACCTTGAAAATTGGTAAATGTTATAAATCAGACTTGATTTATTGCTTTGTTGATTGTCCAGACTTAAGAAAGTGGTGGAGAAAATGTTAACATGGGGGAAGTGGGAGGGGAAAGCGTAGCCTTCCACTCTAGAAAGGTTGGAATAAAATTAGGGCACCTGGGAAAATCTAAACAAGTAGATATAAAAGTGGAAGGAAAATTTGAGAGAGAACCCATAGAAATGGTTGAGGATGGAGGGAAACTTCCTCATGTAAGAAGGGCAAGTACCTCTGCCATTGTGATAGAAATGCAGCATTGTTAAAAAACCAACCTGGGGTTCAACAAAGCATGGTGCAGAGGCTAAATGCAAGAAGCACGACATGGGTTTAAAGGGTAAATGAAAATAGATATGGGTGCTCATATCCAGCCTCAGGAAGGCTTAGCAGTACAGCCAGTGGAGAAAGGGTAATATTCTGCATCCTGGGAAAGGGAAGAGGTAAATGGGATTCATTAAGTCTAAATCAGCTTTCATTGAGGGGAAGGTACTTTTTTCATGGTGAATACAAAAGCTAAGTCTTGAAAGCCACCTGAGATACCCTTCTGTTAATTGGATGTTGTCTAGAGCTAACAGAAAAAAAAAAGGTGAAAATATTCTGATTTATCCCTAAGGCATGTTGATATGGGTGTGGTATCATGCAGAAGAAGCAGCATACTGCCTCAGCTCCCTTCAGCAGATGGCAACAGCAGATTTGTAGTGAAGCAGTGAGCAGCAACTTCAGAGGTCAATAGCAGGGGCAGAAGGTTCTGGTAGGAACAATGTGGAGTGGGGTCCATGCCATACAGGCAAGAATAACTTATCCTAAGGCCCTATTCTCATGCAGGCTAAGCAACCTCTTCCTTAAAAGTAGAAGAAACTGTCTTGGTGACTCAATTGAACTTAAGGGTGAAAGATGGAACCTTTGAGAGAGTAGTCTAAGTACAAAAATCTAGGAGCTGGTAAATCACTCTGGCAAAGGCAGAGAAGCTGTGCCAAATGGAAATTATATATCCTTGCTGAATATCCTTTCCATACCATGGCTAAGTCAAATACTTTTTGATATTGTTAGATGGTCTACAAATGCATCATTTCATGCCAAGTTCAAATGTCATGACCTACTGGGGTGGCCTGAGTCAGTCCTGGCCCATAATTTGAGTAGGAGCTCCAGGAAATACAGATGTGAAGGTAGAGTACAGGACATCAGCAACAGAACCCTGGGACCCTGCCAAAGAAGGTATGAGAGGAAGAGGAAAAAAAGAGGCAAGGATCAGCCATCTGTCTGGAGACTGAGCCATGAGAACAGAGGCTAGAGAACTATCCTCACTCACAAAAAATCCTTCCTTGCTTCGGATTGGGAACTACCTTTCCCCACAAATAGGGGAGTCTGTACACATTCATGACTGGAGAGGAAGCAAATGATTTAATTATTTGATTTCTTTTTTTTGCTGCCATTCACTTTAATATTCTGTAACAATTAAGAGCTTTGTTATTTGAATTATGGTTCCTACTTGTTCTGTTGGTAAATAAAGCACTAGATAGGGACACAAGCTAAGCATTACCCCTCCATTGAACCCAAGGAGCTTTATTATTGCAGAGTCGAGTAAGCCACTCGTTACATTCATGATAGGTCAGAGGATGCAAAGGGTAAATAGAAAAGGTACCAACAAAGAAGATTGGGGTGGGGGGGAGGAAGGGGGGTGGTTGCTGGACTTGAAGACTAGGATAACTGATTTCAGATCTTACCTCTGACATTTATGACATTTAACCATTCTGAGTCTCAGTTTTATTATCTGTAGGAATGGGATGATAATACTTATTATACATAATTGTTGAATTTGTTATTAGGCTCAAATGAAATAATATATATATAAATTCATATATATGCAATATATATACACAAAGTACTTTTGCAAATTTTAAAATAATTTATAAATGTCAATTATTATTATTAGCAAAATAGATCATATGTAAATAGCAATTTAAGGTTTGCAAAAATGTATGTGTATATATACAGACATATTTGTATGTGTGCATATATATAACTTGTTTGTATATAATTGTTTGCAGGTTGTCTCCCTTGTTAAACTATGAGTTCCTTGAAAATAAGCCCTGTCTTTTCCCTTTCTTTGTATCTCCAGAGCATTGTAGATTACTTGGCACAGTGGTCATTAATACATGTTTTCTGGTTGACCATGTACATACATACACAATCTCATTTGGTCCTTCCAAATAACCCTGTGAGGTAAAACTATTAGTGTCTCTATTTTATATATGAGAAAACCAAGGCTCAGAGAGTTTAAATGACTCTCACAGTGTCACATAGCTAATAACTATCTCTGGTAGGATTTGAATCCAAGGCTTCCTGACTCCAGGTGTAGGTGACTCTCTATTCATCATGCTGGTACAGCATGAGAACATCATCCCTTATCTAGAACCCATGCAAGCATGCCATCATGAAACAGGTCATAACACTGTTGAACTTCTTCAGGAAACCAAATTTTATCATGATTTTCCATAAGCTCTTACAACTGACAGTATGAAAGACTTTGGTCAGGCCAACAAATATTGTATACAGAGTTCTGTTCTATGGTGTGCCACCTAGCTGCTCCTCCACTTTATTTTTGATGGAATTAAATACTAACTTCTTAGAGACAAACAAAAATGCCCTACTGGTAAACCCTGTGGAGTTCTCATTTTTTGCTTAGCAGCTTCCAAATTACCCCACCATTTTCATCAAACCAGTCCTGGTGTTTGTGGTGCTGTACACCATGTCTATATCTCAAGAAATTATTAGGAGAGAGATTGCACTCAGGGTACCAGGTTTAGCAACAGAGATGAAGGAAATAGGAGACAGAGAAGTAGATCAGGGGCTTATATTATTGCTAATATCAAGTAACTTATTTTATTTTTTTTTTGGAGGGGGGAAGGCAGGGCAATGGGGTTTAAGTGATTTGCCCAAGGTCATAGAGCTAGTTTTTGTGTTAAGTGTATGAGGTCAAGTTTGAACTCAGGTCCTCCTGACTCCAGGTCTGGTGCTCTATTCCCTGCGCCACCTAGTTGCCCCCAGTAACTTCCTTTATTAACTGAATATAGGGAAAATGAGTAAACATAAAAGACAGTTTGGTGTAATGGAAAGAACATTGGACTTCGAATCAGAAGACATGGATCTGAATGCTAGTTTTACTACTTATTAGCTAAGAGGCACACTTGGGCAAGTAATTTAGACTCTTATGTCTCCCTTTTCTCATCTATAAAATGGGATTATATTACAGTGTTTCGGGCTTGTTTGTTTTTGCTAAGTGCTTTATAAACTGTTTAGGGTTATGTGATAAAGCACAAGTCAGGAAGACTTCAGTTCAAATCTTGCTTCAGGCACTTAGTGATTAAGGGACCCTGGGAAAGTGACTTAACTTCTCTGTATCTCAGTTTACTAATCTGTAAAATGGGGGTAATAATAGCAAGTTAACCAAGTTGTTGTGAGTATCAAATGAGTAAACATATGTAAAGCATTTTGCAAACCTTAAGGTGGTATATACATGCTAGTTATAATTATTAAATGGAAACTATTATTATGGAAGAATGTAGCATATTTGAGCAAGCAAGATACTCTAAGGGAAGTGGACATGTTATGGGGGAGATAGGCATGGGCTCTAATGGAAAATTGCAGCAAGAACACTGGATTTAGAGTCAGAGGATCTGAATTTGAATCCTTGTTCTATTACTTGTTCCCTGTATAACTTTTATGGGAAGTTAAGTGGCACAGTAGATAGAACACCAGGCCTGGAGTCAGGAAGATCTGAATCCAAAACCAGTCTCAGACATTGACTGTGTGACCCAGGACAAGTCACTTAATCCAGTTTGCCTCAGTTACCTCATCTGTAAAATGAGCTGGAAAAGGAAAAGTCAAACCACTCCAGTATCTTTGCTAAGAAAATCCCTAATGGGGTTGCCAAGATTATGACTAAAACAACTGAATAACAACTGAAATATGTTTTTTTTGCAAGTGACTACACCTGGGACACAGGTGCTTCATCTGGAAAATGAGGGAAAATAGGTGATCTGTAAGGTCCCATTTAGTTCTAAACTTATGACTGTTCCTCTTTTCCCAACCTGGGTCCAAAGAAGACAAGAGGGCAGATTTTCTTATGCAGCTTCCCATCATTGGTCATCTATGTTTTTAGTTATAGCATATTATATATGTGTGGGTATGTATGTATGTATATGTATGTGTGTATATGTGTGTGTACATACACACATATATACATAAATATATACATATATACACATAAATACATATATAAATAAAAATCAATGTTTCAGAACTGTCTTGTCTGTGTCTCTCTTCTGATCATTAAAAATGTTTCACTAACTCTTTTTACTTTCCTTTTTCTTTTTTGCCATCATTACCTCCCACACAACAATATAATGTCATATAACAGAGAATTAGTATTATAAATATTTAGCATAGAGAAATACATATCTATTTTTATTATATATTGAATTAGAATGATATATTTAGCATACATGTATATACACATGCTGTGCATATGCACGTATATTAATAAATAGAATCAGAATGGAATGTAAATGCAGATTACTTTTTTAAAAATCCTAGCAGGACACTTCCAAAACAAACTCTTTGAAGTCACAAACTTTCTTATTTATGAGCCTGAGAGAAATGATTATTTCTTTCCTATATTAATAATCAATTATTGAATTAGAACTAAATATTTTTCCCCTTTCTGTTTCCTCATTCAGAAATCAGCCCCTTATAGGTTATTCAGCCAGCATCTGAAGGACATTGCTGATAATGGGATTGGAATAACTTTCTCCTCAATCTTGTTCAGATCCCACCCAAGTAGGGAAGTGCACTGTGTTTTACTGTGGGTGTGGGAGGTAAAATCTTTGTCTAAATTGTCTGGGGCTGGGGGTGGTCTGGGTGTAAGTGGGACAAAATCAAAGTCATATCTCCCAGCCCCTCATTAGAATAGGTCCACCTCTCATCATAATATTTATTCTTCTTAATTGTTAACTAGAGTTAATTTTCATCTGTTGGGAACAACCACTCTTCCAAGGGTATATAAGCATCAATAGACTACCATGGTCTTTGGTTTATAAGAGACAGCTAAATAACTATTCTTTTATAAATTATTTGATAGCCATAATTAATAAAATGATTAATTACTTAGAAACTCTCATGAGTTTTTATAGATCACAACCCTCATATCCTCTATATCACTTAATTTGTTTGTGTTTTGTTCTTTTTTACTGATCCCCTCAAATGTTAGCTCACTCCTCAAACTATTTAACTACTTTGCATTTATTCTCTTAGTGTTCATGCTGTAAACATGTATATGTGTCTGTAGAATAGACTCTGCTCTCCTTAAGAATAGGGATTGCTTCATTTGTTGTATTTGCATCCCTATGCCTTATACAGCACCTGGAACATAACAAACGTTTCATATGCACTTTTTGAGTGATCAGTTGATAAATGACACTAAACAAATCCTTAAATGATAAGAAGAAAGTAAGAAAATCTGATCTATATAAACTAATTCATCTTGACTTTTGGCCATTTGGAGTCCAATACTCTATTTCCAATGATGAAACATTCAAATAAATAATCTGTTGTGCTTACTTTATTTTGTGTGTGTGATGGGAGGAGAGATAACAAGGGATTAAAGCAATTCATGGCCAAATTAATTAGTAGCATCATTTGTAGCTACTATTTATCAGCACACAGGTTTCAAATGGATTTAATTGGACTTATTTTTTAAGCAAAGAAGAAAATCTTTTGCTTATTTTGCCTAATAGCTCATTTGAAAGACTAGTTTTTACTTTAAAATTAAAGTGATAGAGAAATGTGAGAATGTGCTCTGTTTCCTTATAAAGATATATTGGGGACCCCGAATTCTCAAAGGCTGTGCCAATGAAGCAGAAATTCTGACAATGTGGTACAATAAATATAATAAATGCTGCATTTAGAATCAAGCCTATGGGAAGGCTAGGTGGTTCAGTGAATAGAGCACCAGCCCTGGATTCAGGAGGTCCTGAGTTCAAATCCAGCCTCAGACACTGAATACAAAAACTAGCTGTGTGACCTTGGGCAAGTCACTTAACCCCAATTGCCTTCCAAAAAGCAATAAAATAAAATAGAATCAAGCCTAAAACAATCACACCTAACTCTTCATCTGTAAAATGAAAGGGTTGTACAAAATGGCATTTGAGGTCTAAACCTATGATCATGTTGTATTGGATTTTAGAGTTTACTTTACATGTATTCTACATGGCATGAACACTACTTATTGCTCTCTTCATATAATCATACTAGTTTTAAGGTAATTCTTACTATTTTCTTAATGTTTGAATATTTTTTAAATTTTAATATGGCATTCTCATTAATTATTCAATTAGCTTTGGGATTTTGTAATGGTTTATTAAATAGCGATTATTTAAATAGTTACTACTCCATTTAAATATAAAAATCTCATTTTCCATAATCAGTGTTTTTCTTTATGTGCCTCTTTCTCTCTATCCTTTCTCTCTTTCTCTTTCCTTCTCTCTCCCCCACATACCCAGACACATGTATACACACACATACACACATACATTGCTCCTAAAGTCTTTCTTCGGTGTTAACCATTGAGAGAGACAGAGAGAGGCTCCATTTTCTTGGGCCTAAATAAACATCAAAGGTTCTGGCTACACAATTTATTAACTGTGTAACAAATAATAACACAAAGACAAATGAGCATTTAAAATACATTAGCTGTCAGATCACAGCCATAGTCACATTTTACTATAGTCTTAACTCCCAACTTCTAAAACAGAGTCTTACTGTTCACTTTCTCTGAGTAACCAAAGTCTCTCAAAAATCCTCCTGTTTGTTCAAAATAGAGGGATTAAACAGGCCTCTCAGAGAATAAATTCTTTCTTTCTGTCTTCTCATACAGTCTGTCTATAGCTATAACTGGAAGACTTCTAAATAACAGTTCAAAGTGTCAAGTATTCTCATTTGAATCCTCAGTTCTATCAGGGAAAAAAAGTCCTCTTCATCCTCTTTTTCTCTCTGTCTCACTTTTTCTCTCTTTACCCATATACTCTAACAACACCTCTAGAATAGAGGTTTTAACCATTGTGTGTGTGTGTTGTGGACCCTTTTAGCAGTCTGCAGAAAATTATGGATCCCTTCTCAAAATAATATTTTAAATGCATAAAATAAAATACAGGATTATAAAGAAAACCAAATATAATGAAACAGAGTTATAATTTTTTTTCATAATTTTATGGACATTTTTAAGGTTTTAAGAACCTTATTCTAGAATGACAGCTAAACTTTAATCCTGCACAAATACTTACTACAATGACAGTTAAATTGTAACTGTTCGAGATTATGAAGCCTCTTAATGAGATGGTAATAGTTTCCATAATCTCTGAAAGAGAGGCTGCTGAAGCTCTGTTACACTCTGAATCTCTGGTCCTTTTCACCTCTGCCCCTTGTAATTTCTAGTTTCCTTCAAAACACAGCTCAAGTGTCTCCTCCCAAACGAGGTTTTTCAAAATCCTCCAAGTGTTAATAGCTTCTCTCATTTGAAATCACTTTGCATTATCTCGCACATATTGCTTTTTTTTTTTTAAATTTATGTGGCACATATGCTGTGTCCTTAAAACAGAATGCAAGCTCTTAGAAGGCTTTATTTTGTTTTTATATCCCAAGCACCTGGCATAGTACTTTACACATAGTAAGTATTTAATAATTGTTTGCTGAAATTAATTGAACTAAATTGAATTCGCAGGTTCCACAAAGCTAGAACAGTTTTCCATATGACAAGCAATTATATATATATAAAACTTATTTTATATATTGCAGGGGGAAGAAGAAAGGACACTTGTGGAAGAAACATTGCAAAAATTTTTTAAACAGTCTATTAAAGTTTTCATGTGAAAACACAGGCAGTTCTGAGAGGACCTAAGAGAAAACAGCCTACCAAAGAAAAAATGGTTTACTGGAGGCAGAGACAGCCAAACCATCTTTTCCAAGAAGCTCACTTTCATATGATTTTTGTGTGGAGTTTAGAGGGTTTAAGGGGAAACCCTAATGGCCAGAATTATTTTTTTTGGTAGCTATAGTGCAATTGTGCATTATCCATCTGTAGTGGGTCTGACAGAAATGGAAATTTTATTTTCTCAGCCTAAGGTAGAGGTGACTCATTTCAAACAAGGAAATCCCGCTTTGAAGTAGATTGGTCAACAATAGGAAACAGAAGTCAGGTGCAAAGGAGAAACTGGACCAGAAAACCATAATGTCTTAGAGCAGAGTAGAGAAGAGGCAGAAAAAAGAGAAGAGCAGAACAGTTGCTTTGACCTGAGACCTGAGCAGAGGATGACAGGCTTTACAGCTGTTGGTGGGAGCTGATATGATTGGAGGACAGCACTGTTGTTCAGAAGACTTGATGTGAGAAGAGGAGCATCCTCTGCTGTCTGAAGAACTGTCTGGGAGAAGGGAAATGGAAAATGTAAGCTGCCTTACCCTTTACTGCCACCTACAGTTTGAAAGTTAGAAACTCCTCAGAAATCTTTTTGCATTGCTTTTTAACAAGATAATTTGTAAAGAGCTTCTCACAATGCCTGACACATAGAGGATGCTATATAGCTATTTATTCACTCCATCACCCCCTTGCCCCCTTTACTTCCACCTATGTAAGGGGAAACCTTCAGAGCCTAGTAAGTCAATCTGAATAGTCAGATGAACATATGCCAGACACTGCGCTAAGTGCTGAGGATACAAAGTAAAGGAAAAAAACCCAAAAAACAAAAAAACAAACCAAATAAAAAATGCAAAAGTCTGCTCTCAAGG
The DNA here is from genome assembly GCF_028583685.1 of Petaurus breviceps papuanus. Lineage (NCBI taxonomy): Eukaryota > Metazoa > Chordata > Mammalia > Diprotodontia > Petauridae > Petaurus > Petaurus breviceps. The sequence continues at coordinate 9,431,563 of NW_027187314.1, forward strand.
AACTCACCATCTAGTGAAAGAAACACTATGTATAAATAAGCTAGTAAAGAACAAATAGAAAATAATCAACAGATGAAAGGTGATAGAATTCAAAGAGATTAGGAAAGGTTTCCTGCTGAAAGCAGAATTTTAGCTAGGACTTAAAGGAAGCCAGGGAAGTTGGCTGGTGGAGATGAGGAACAAGCACATTCCATACATGGGTAACCAACCAAGAGAACTTGGAGGGCGTAAAGTGTAAGAAGACTGGAAAGGTTGGAGGCAGCAGGATGGTGGGGATGCCAAATTATGAAGGGCTTTGAATGCAAAACAGAGAATTTGTTCTTTAGATTTCTAACTTAGGGGAACAGTTTCCTTAAGAGACCTAATGTTACCAAGGACCTGAAGAGTTCTGTAGACCCACAGAATTTGAGAATCAGAAGGATTGTAGTGGTCATCTAGTCCACCCATATGTAATGGAATTGCACTATAAACATACCTCACAAGTGGTTATCCAATTTCTACTTGAAGACCTCCAAGAAGGGAGAACTCGTCACCTCTCAAATCATGCCATTATATTTTTGAATGGCTCCAATTGCTACAAATTTTGTTTGTTTGTTTGTTTGTTTTTCCTGACAACCAATCTAGGTTTAGGATCTCTGCTCTCACTGAAAGAGCTTTAATAATACTGCTTCAGCTGCTTGAATCTAGCAATCAGCAGAAAAGCAGTTCTGCCCAACTGGAAAGTGGACAGCTTCTGAAGAGGAGTAGCCCTACCCTCAGCAGGTGACATTGATGCAGACTATTTCTTAAAGAGACCAAAGACAGAAGGGGTGGCGCCAAGATGGCAGAGAAAGAACAGGGACTTGCTTGAGATCTCTCCCAAGCCCCTCCAAATGCCTGTAAAAAAAATTACTCTAAATTTCTAGAGCAACAGAACCCACAAAATGACAAAGTGAAACACAATTTCAACCCAAGACAGCCTGGAAGGCTTACAGGAAAGGTCTATCACACTGGGCTGGGAGTGGAGAGCAGTCCAGCATGGGCAGCACCAACACAGACAGGGCTGGAGCAGGCCTAAGGGAACTGAATCACTGGCAGCTGTGATAGTTTCCAGGCTTCTCAACCCACAAATGCCAAAGACAGCACAGAATATCAGGAGAAAACTCTGGGGTACCTGAGTGAAAGAGGAGCATGGTTCAGTTGGGGTCCAGCCCCAGCCCCAGGGCAGTGGAGGTGGCATCAGCAGCAGCTATTTCCGGAGCTCTGGGTCCACAGACAGTGGGGAATTGAGTGTCTGATAACAAAATTCCTGAAACCTGGGACAGTATACCCACTCCCACCCCTACCTCCACTGGAAGCAGACTCTTAACCTAACAAAGAGTTAGAAAGTCAAGTATTTGGCTGGGAAGATGAGCAAACAGCATAAAAAAAAGTCAGACTAAATGTAAAGCCAATCACAAGCAGCTCTCCTGAGGACTGCTGCTGCAAATAACTTTAAGATTTTGATCCCATAACATAGTGAATTCTCTATTTATTCAACAATAAACTAAAAGCAAACATTCACAACAATTTAACATAATAACTTATTACTAAGGTAGTCACATAGTCTTAAGCAAAACATATTATACAATAAGTCACAATCTTATCAATCAGTATAAAGTACCCAAGTCAAAGTCTCCTTTCCTCTTTACTCCAGGCTGGCTTCCAATCATCCTTAAGCCAATCATCTTTAAATAAATCATCCTTAAGAGATAGTGGAAAGTACAAAGGCCACCCACCCTTAGGTCATAGCAAGCCATAATCTCATCAGTCAGCACTAAGTACCCAAGTAAAGGTCCTTTCATCTTAACTTGAGGCTCACTTCCAAACACCATGGCTCCTCTTCCACACTGCCAGCTCTTGCCTGGATTCACCCAACTCTTCCCTGGATTCACAGGTAGGCAGCTCTCTGCTCCTGTTGCATATCAAGCTCACAGTGACTAGTCCACTCCAAGCACTTTGCAGTTTCTATTTCTGGGAAGACAAATATTAACAGAGCCACAACAATATTTACACACATTAATTAGCAGAGTTACAATAATACTCACACACATTGCTGGCACTATCATCTATAAAGCCACACACTAGCATCTTTCCAGAGGACGGCTGCTGTGAACAGCTTTCAAGGTTCTGATTATATAGTACAGTGAATACTCTATTCAGTAACAAATCAGAGCAAAACATTCACATAAAATCAAGGTACAGCATACAGAATGTTACAACTTATCACAGAAAATCAAAATACACAATTCACCATGTCACAACTCTACAACTTATCACTAAAATGGCCACGTAGTTTTCACCAAAATGGTCACATAGTTTTGAACAAAGTACAATTATTTAGTTAATCAATCACTTAGTAACTCAATCATTCAATCATAAAGTACAAAAGGTCAAAGTCCTCCACCCATGGAGTACACTAAGTTACAAATCAGTCACTATTTAGTCATCAATCACTATTCAATCATCAATCACCACTCAGTCATCAGTCACTACTCAGTACCCTCTTAAGGGGTAGTGGAAAATACATAGGCCATCCACCCCTCAGTCTCAAGTAAATAACAATTTCATTACTACTCAGTACCCACAGAGAGGTCTTTTCATCTTGACTTGGGGCAGGCTTTCAGCTTCCATGGCTCCTCTTCCATGGCCCCAGCTCCCACCCAAATCTAACTAACTGCCACCTGAGTTTAAAGGCAGACAGAGCCCAGCTCCTTGTCCAGCTCTCCATGCAGTTCCTGCTCCATATTGGAGCTCACAGTGTCCAGTCCATCTCAAATCCTTCACAGTCACTGTTCCTGGGAAAACAGGGCTTAAAAAGCCACAAGACTATTCATTCACATTAACAAAGCCACAACAACATTTTTACAAAATACTGGCACCACAGTCATGTTTCCTCAGTCTTCTGCAGCTACAACTGGCCCTTGGAAATTTTCAGCATCTCCAGCTGGCCCTCAGAAATCCTCAACAGCTCCATCTGGCCCTTGGAAATCCTCAGCAGCTCCAGCTAGCCCTCAGAAGTCTTCAGCAGTTCCATTTTCAAAATCAAAATCACTTTTTCTCATTCTCAAAATCAAAGTCACTTTTTCCATAAAAGTTCCAGTCCAGCAGCAGCAGCCCAGCCTTCAGGTGCTCATCCCAAAAAGTTCTGACTGTCCAGCTTGTGCTCTTCCTTAAATACAATATAGCTCCTCCCTGTTTAGCCCCTTCCTGTTACATCAGCAACAGGGGTTCATACCTTAATTTGAAACTAAGTGCTAAGTACCTCTTAGCTTTCCAATACAAAGGGATTTTCAAATTTCAGTACCATTTCATCATCTCAATACATTTTCTATCTGACAAAGTAACACAAACCAACAGACAAAGCTTTTGTCTGAGAAATCAAACACAAATCAGCAGTAATGTCCCAGGACTTCTGTAAATAGCAGTAAAGTCCTCTTTCAGAACTTCTGTCTAAAAACAACAAACAAGGCTTTTGTCTGACAAAACAACAGAGTGCTACAGCATGCCAAAGTCACAAGCATTCTTACTCTCACTTCTGCTTGGGCCCAGCTCAAGCTCAACTTTTATCTGCTCTGTTCCTTCCTGCTTAACCCTTCCTGTTGCGTCCTTCCTTTTCCTCTCTTTCTGAAAGTTTCTCCCATCCCAGGCTTAATGTGATGATGTTAGGCCTATTTGGGCAGAAAAGGTCTTCAAACTCCCTTAGGCCTATTAAGGGCAACATAATGTATACTGTTTCCAACAAAGATTTCATATAATCACATGCAGGGCTAAAAGGCACTTGAATAGCTGAAACAAGAAGATATATATTACTCTGCTTTCCATTACAATAACTGAAACAAGGGGCAAATTACCATTTTGTTTGCCATAACACTATAGAATCGTACTTTGGTGACAAAGAAGATCAAAACATACAACCAGAAGAAGACAAAAAGTAAAAGTTCCTGCATCAAAAGCTTCCAAACAAATGTGAATTGATTCCACACCAAGGAAGAATTCAAAAAAGATTTTGAAAATCAAGTAAGAGAAGTAGAGGAAAAATTGGGAAGAGAAATGAAAGTGATTCAAGAAAATCATGAAAAACAAGTCAACAGCCTGCTAAAGGATACCCTGTAACAGCAAGCAAAGTGGGATTTTTTGCTATTTTTCTGTGTGTTATTCAGTTCCCAAGGCTCACTCTTCTTTTTGTATGTATATATGTATGTATGTATGTATTTTAAGTTTTCAACGTTCATTTCCACAAGACTGAATTCCAAATTTTCTCCCCATCTCTCCCCTAACCTCCACCCCAAGATGGCAAGCAGACTGATTGCTCCTTCCTTCAGTCTGCCATCTCTTTTACCCCCCCATTCCCCACCTTATCCCCTTACCCCTTACTTTCTTTTTTTTTAAAGCAATTGGGGTCAAGTAACTTGCCCAAGGTTACACAGCCAGTTTTTTTGTGTGTGGGTATTAAGTATCTGAGGCTAGAACTGATCCTGGGTCCTCCCAACTCCGCAGCCAGCGCTCTTACTGCACCATCTATTCACGCTACCCCTTACTTTCTTGTAGAGCCAGATGGATTTCTATACCCCATTGCCTGTATAACTTATTTCCTGGTTACATGTAAAAACAATTTTTTAACATTTTTTTTAAACTTTGAGTTCCATATTCTCTCCATTCTTCCCTCCTCACCCACCACCATTGAGGAGATAAGCAATTCAATATAGGTTATACATGTGTAGTTATGCAAAACATTTCCATAGCAGTCACATTGTGAAAGACTAACTATATTTCCCTCCATCCTATCCCACTCCCCCATTCCATTTTCTCCTTTAATCCTGTATTTTTCAAAAGTGTGTGCTTCTGACTACCCCCACCCCCAATTTGCCTTCCCTTCTATCATCTCCCCCTCTTGTCTCCCTCCCCTCTACTTTCCTGTAGGGTAAGATACCCAATTGAGTGTGTATGTTATTCCCTCCTTCAGCCAAATTCAATGAGTAAGGTTTACCAATTTCCTTTCATCTCCCTGCTCTTCCCCTCCACTGTAACTGCAAAGAAGGAGCCATGGGGTTTGGAAGTCAACCTAGAGTTAAAATGGAGAACTTTCCTTGGACACTTGGTATTGATTAAGTAGATTGCTCTTACAGTGACCTATGGGTGGGTAGTGTGGTATTTTTTCCTACCCGTTAAGGATGCGTGGTACTAGGGAAGATCTTAGCCTGGGACTCCCTGATTTTGGATGATATATGATATTTGCTGTGTAATGTGTTGTGCTAGGGAAGGCTGGGACCTAGCCTGGGACCTCCTGATTGTGAACAAATATTTTGGGGAATGCTACTGAATGCAATGATATATGCTATGTACCATGTGACACACTGAGTGTTAATAAATATATATTATATGCATATATATAGATATATATACACACACATACATACAACTAAAATAATGAGAAAATAGAAGACAATGTGAAATCTCTCACTGGAATAACCATTGACATGTAATATAGATCCAGGAGAGATCTTATAAAAATTACTGGACTACCTGAAAGCTATGATCAAAAAAAGAGCCTGAACATCATCTTCAGGAAATTATCAAGGAAAACTACCCTGATATTCTAGATGGTTAAATAACAACTGAAAGAATCCACCAGTTGTTGTTTTTTTTTTGTTTGTTTAAAGCAATTGGGGTTAAGTAACTTGCTCAAGGTTACACAGCCAGTTATTTCTGGGTGTGGTGCTGAGTACCTGAGCCCGGATTTGATCCAGGTCATCCCAACACTGGAACCGGTGCTCTTACTCGCTGTGCTACCTAGCCGCCCTGCCACCAGTTGTTTCTTAAAAGAGATCTCAAAAGGAAAACTCCTAGGAATATTGTAGCCAAATTCCAGAGTTCCCAGGTCAAGAAGAAAACATTGCAAGCAGCCAGAAAGAATACTGTGGAAATAAAATCAGGATAACATAAGATCTGGCACCTTTTACATTAAGGGATCGAAGGGCTTGGAATATGATATTCCAAGAGGTCAAAGGAGCAAAGATTAAAACCAAGAATCACCTACTTAGCAAAACTGAGTATAATACTTCAGGGGAAAAAATAGAAATTCAATGAAATAGAGGATTTTCAAGCATTCTTGATGAAAAGACAAGAGTTGAATAGAAAACTTAACTTTTAAATACAAGAATCAAGAGGAGCATGAAAAGGTAAACAGGAAAGAGAAATCATAAGAGACTTATTAAAGTGGAACTGCTTGCTTTCCTACATGTAAAGATGATATTTGTAACTCATGAGACATTTCTAAGTATTAGGGTAGTTCGAGGAAATGTGTGTGTGTATACATATACACACACATGCATATGTATATATTATATGTATGTATATATGTAGATAAATATACAGGCAGACAGACAGACAGATAGAGAGATAGATAGATGATAGATAGATAGATAGATAGATAGATAGATAGATAGATAGATAGATAGATAGATAGATAGATAGATGGCACAGGGTGAGTTGAATATTAAGGGATGATATCTAAAAAAGAAAATTAAGGCCCAAGAGAAGAATATATTGGGAGAAGGAGAAAGGGAGAGATAGAATGGAGTAAATTATTTCACATAAAAGAAGCAAGAAAAAGGTTTCACAATGGAGGGGAAGAGGGGGTAGGTGAGAGGGAATAGGTGTACCTTACTCTCATCAGATTTGGCTTAAGGGGGGAATAACATACACACTCAGTTGAGTATTTTACCCTACAGGATAGTAAGAGAGAAGGGGGTAAGGGTAGAGGGAGGATAATAGAAGGGATGGTAGATGGTGGGAGGTAGTCAGAAGCAAATATTTTGGAAAAGAACAGGATCAAACAAGAAAATAAAATAAATAGGGGGTGGGATAGGATGGATGGAAATATAATTAGTCTATACAACACGACTATCATGGAAGTGTTTTGCATAACTGCACATGTATAACCTATTTTGAATTACTTGCCTTTTCAATGAGGGTGGGTAGGGTAGAAAGAAGGAAGAGAATTTGTAACTCAAAATTTTAAAAAGCAAGTTAAAAATTGTTTTTACATGCAACTGGGAAATAAGATATACAGGCAATGGGGTGTAGAAATTTATCTTGCCCTACAAGAAAATAAGGGGGAAGGGGATAAGGATAGAAAGGAGGGCAGACTGGGGGAAGAAGTAATCAGAATTCATGCCATCTGGGGGTGGGAGGAGGGGATAGATGGGGAGAAAATTTGACACTCAAAATTTTATGGAAATGAATGTTGAAAACTAAAAATAAATTTAATAAAAAGAGAGAGAGAGACCAAGGGCATTATGACCTATATTCTAGAATTGTGGATTGCCCCAAGCACATGAATTCTTCTCCTCAAGTGCCTTCCTGCTAGATTTATGCAAAACAATACCACACCCCCATGGATATTATCTATTTATGGGTGAAGTATTTGGTTATGATTATTCTTGTTTTTGACACCTTGCTTATTAACTGTTTGATTATCAAGACATCATGGTTTCATATTGATTTGTTTAAATGGGAAGCACATCAGTAAGTGTTTAGTAATTACAGTTGTGAGAGGCAGACATGCAATTTTCCATATGTGGCAATTTCCCCCCACTAAGTTTACCCTTAGGACTCTGAAAAGTGAGTTGCAACATCAAGACCACCCCACCTTATTTCTAACCCTGAACCCAAATGAGAGAGAGAGAGAGAGAGAGAGAGAGAGAGAGAGAGAGAGAGAGAGAGAGAGAGAGAGAGAGAGAGAGAGAGATGAAGTGCCGGGTGCCCTGTGCTGCACATCAAAGATAAGTCTACATATGTATGAATAGGCTCATCGCTTTTGACTAACTTCAGTACTTATGAAGTACTGAACCAACTTAGGTAATGGAAGGATTTCATCAGAGGTCCTCTTCTCTTCCATCTCTAAATTCTCTCTTTGTGACCTCATCAACAAACATGGGTTTTATTATCACCTCTATGCTAATTACTCCAAAATCTATACATCCAGCGCTAATCTCTCTCCTGAGCTCCAGTTCCATATTACCAAGTGCCTATTGAACAATTCAAACTAAATTTCATGTAAATATCTCAAACTCAATGTGTCCTAAAAACAGAATTCATTCTTTTCCCCCAAATCACCCCTCTTCCAAATTCCCCTATTGATGCTGAAAGCAGTCAGTCAACAGTTAATTTCAGAACTGACCTCGACTTCTCACTCTCACTCACCCTACATATCCAGTCAATTTCTACATTTTGTAATTTTTATGTTTGTATCAATCTCATCCATCATTCTTCCCTTTACTCACATGATAAGCCTCATATTTCAGCCTCTCATCACCTCTCAACTAGACTACTACAATATTCTCCTAATTAATCTCCTTGCCTTTGGTTTCTTATCCCAGTTCAATTCTTTCTCCACACAGCTGTCAAAGTAATTTTCCTAAAACACAGAATTAACCATATCACTCTCCTGCTCATATAATTCTAGTGGCTCTCAATTACCAGTAGGATGAAATATATAATTCCCTTTTTTCATTAAAAAGCATCAAAAACCTGACTCCAAACTGTTGCCATTCATATATATTTGTGTGTATAAATATATGTATATATATATATATACATATGTATGTACTTATATATTTGTTTATATATCTTTATATATTATATATAAAAATATTTTCTATATTTAGAGCATATTACTCACTTTCAGGCACACTGGAGTCCAGTCAGACTGGCATCACTATTCCACAGACATGGCTCTTTATCTCCTATCACAATGTCTTTGAATATCCTGATGGGAGGATGTACACCCTCTTTCCATCTCTTAGAAGCTCTAATGTTTTTCAAGGATCAACTTAAGTACCACCTTCTATATGAAAGACCCTGATCCCCCAGCTGCTATCACCTCCTTTAACATCACCTTTGTAGCTAATTTGCATGTACAAATAATTGCATGTACAAATTTGCATGCACATATATATCTATACTCCTAACTCTTCTCCCTTTATCATCTCTTCCCTCTTGAAACTATCCTTCAGATAGCTGCCAAAGTAATACTTATAAAGCAAAGAATGTCTGACCACATTACTCTCCTACTCAAAAAAATGTTAGTAGTTTTCTGATATCACTAGAATAAAATAGTCTTTTCTAGTATTTAAATGACTTCACAGCCTAACTTTAACCTACCTATCATTTTAAGTTTATAGCACATTGCTTCACTTTGCCCATTCTGCATTCCTGACAGACTAACCTCCTTGTTATTCCTCAAGCATAGCACTCTGTCTCTCATCCCTGTGCCCTTGCACACTCAGCTTATCTATCCTGAAGCTTCAGTACACTCTCTTCTCGCCTCTACTTCTTAGAATCCCCAGTTTCATGCAGAATTCAATTCAAACACCACCTCCTCCATGAAGTTTCTCTAGGTTACTAGAATCTGACTTCAGTAAAATTACGTTGTACTTATTTTGTTTGTGTTATGTGTACATTTTGTTTCCATAGATATAATCTAAGTTTCTTTAGAGCGAACAATTATTTATTTTTGTCTTTGTATGCCCGTTTCTCAGCACATGATCTGGTATACATAGCAAGGTGTTAAATAAATATGTGTTGATAGTTTGATGACAATGTAGAATGCTAACCATTGGTGAAAGATAGACTTTGAAAATAATAATAATAACAAAACCAGTCTAAGAAAGGGCGAAATAGATAGCAGTGGGAGGAAACGGGATTGAAAGTATTGTTTTTATGTCAGCAATTTTCATTCCTTTTCTAAACTGAGATAATGAGATTTGCTCTATTTTTACAATTAACATGACAAATTGTGCCAGGTATTTATCAGACATGTCACATTAACTATAATGGGAGTGCCTAACTCCTTCACATCAAACATTAATTACAAGGAGAAGTCATATACACAAGTCACCACAAATCAGAATGAAAACTGACCCTTCTTACCTATTGAATTGCTGAGTCTTCTTCTAGTATCTCATTAAAACACCATTTAAAATTTGCAGCTGTATTCCCTTGCCTTTAGTTGTTCTATATTGATATTAATTTTACAAATTGTGTCAGTGTGTGTTCAGATATCTACACACACACACACCCTTGGGAGACCAATAATCTTCACACTAAGATATATTTAGCACAAATTATAAATTAGAGCAAGAATTAAAATGACAATGGACCCTTATTGAATTGCAGAAGCAATCCTAATCCTTTAAAAAAAAATAATAATGAACCAATTTAAGTAGTGTCTCAGTCTGCCCTGGTTGCAAATGAGATACCTTTAGAAATAGTATTAACCCATTCAAGTCACTAGCATAGTTCAAAATAGCTATATCTGTAATTAAAAAAATAAACGTTAACTCTCTTAGAATAAAATAAATGAAAATGTATCAAAAAAATCACCTCCCCCCCAGCAAGGAGTTAACCTCTCAGGGCATTATTTTCCATCATGACATCAGCTGCAGAGAAATATCACATGGAAATTGAGTATATCTAAAGTTGGATATATTATTAAGCAAGGAATCCTTACTTTATTTTCCAAATTCCTTAATCTATACTTGGGACCTAGGATGACCTCCAGGTTCACAGCTATAACCAAGGGGAGTGTGTACATGGAAAAAGTATTGAATGTAAGTTAGATGACTTAGGTTCAAATCTTGATTATGCTACTTACTACTTGTATATTCATAGGCAGGCAAGTCACTAGGTGCCTCTCTGGTCCCTAGTTTCCTTATTGGAACAAGGTGGGTGGGGGTAGGGGGCGGGGAACTGCACTAAATGGCGACTGAGATACCTGACAGCATTAAATCATGATTTTATGAAGTATTTTTTTAATCTCTCTTTGACAGATAAGGAAACTAAGACTTAGAAAGAGAAAGAAACTTGCCCTCCCTTTGGAAGGAATGCTGCTCTAAAACTATGATAGCTACCCTGGGAAGGTTGGCTTTTAAGGGAGGATTTGGATTGAGTGAACCACAGCTGGGTGGAGTTGATCCAGTGATCTAGAATTGAAACTGACTGGAGAATTTCAAACTATATAACTATCTCTGATCAAATGTTTCAACTATAAAAAAAATAATATGAGACTGTTACATGAGAATGAACTGTGAAGATGTACAAACATGTACAAGCAGGTTTAATAAATGTACAAACAGCAGGCACAAGCAGTTGAATAAATGGTTTGGGGAGAATCTGATCCACCGACAACCCAGATACTCTGAATTCCTGCCCCTACCTGCCCCCCCCCCAAGTTTCCAGGATGGGACTAGAATAAAAAGTGATATTGCCAGGGATGGCTCCTGAAAAAGGGTAAAGAAGTAGAATTGCAAGTATTTCCAGGGTCTTCTGGGAAAAGGGGAAAAAGGGAAAAAGAAATCAGACAGGACAGGAAGAAGTTCTGAGACTTCTGAAGTTGGCTAGATTTATAGTCCAAGTATGTTGATTCCTAAGGCCAAGGTACTCCAAATTCAAGATACTCATTGGGTCTGAATCTACTGTAAACTATAGTTTACCTATAACCCTAGTTATGCATTTATCTTTTCTCTTAACCCTGAGGACACAATTAGTTCAAGACAAAAATATTTAATGAAATAGTATAGTAAGAAAAGTGGTAGTAAAATATTATTGACTACATTGCCTTGGGATATACTTTCACACACATATATAAATTTTCATTGGGAAGAGTGGTACACATAAGGAAGGCATGTAGCTGGTTTCTATAGGGAGGAACAAATGCAATGAGCTTGCTGTGTCTCTCTTGTGAAAAAACAGCCACCCCATCTAATATGGCAGGACTCCTGATGTCACATGGGACTGTCATTGTGCTATTCCCAAGGCTCCTGTTCCCTAATGGTCTTGTGTGCTTTGAAGTCTCCACTGGCTGTTTCAGATGACATGTAGTATCTTCTAGGTGTTTTATGCTTTTTGTCTGGTGTGCTGCTTGATGGGACACCAAGTACCCTGTGGTTTGCTCCTTATCACTGCCACATGTACTGTCACTGAGTACAAGATTCTTATTTTAGTTTCTGGCTTTGTTCAGACCCCTTCACTGAAAATCTACTTATTCCCCATAAAAGGAAGAGTAGTTTCTGCTACTTCTCTTTTAACTCAAAGCTTAGAGCCTAAGCTACAGTTCTTTTAGACAGGAAAATCCCTAATATACTCAGTCACTGGATAATAAGTTGGGGAGGAGGTAACCTCTGCAGGTTTCCCTCTCATAAGGAGCACATTTATCTGTTGTCAGAGCCTTTACCCAAATAGAATTTCTTTCGGGATCATTGCTTAATGTCTGATTGCTTTAAGAGGGAAGTAACCAACGCTGGAGGGGCTGTAAAACACAAAAACAAAAAAACAGGTACACTAGTGCACTGTTGGTGGAGCTGTGAATTGGTCCGGCTGTTATGGAAAACAATTCGAAACTGTCCCAAAAGTTTCCTTTATCCAAATATATTACTACAAGACATAGTCAAAGAAAAAAATTTAAAGAGGAAAAGGATCTATATGTACAAAAATATTTATAGTAGTTCTTTTTGTAGTAATCAAAAATTGGAAACTAAGGAAGTTTTCTCCCAATGAGGAATAGCTAAACAAATTATGTTATATGGATGTAATGGAATATCATTGGGCCATAAAAATCATGAAATGGGCAATTTCAGAGAAAACTGGGAAGACTTCTGTGAAATGATTCAGAGTGAAGCGAGCAGTTAGGAGTATAATTTATGCAATGATAACATTAAAGAGGGGGGAAAAAACTTTGAAATACTTTAGGAATTCAGATCAACACAAAAATAAACCATGTGTCCAAAAGTATGAAAACAAAATATGTCACTCACTTCCTGACAAAGAGGTCATAAACTTAATTCAAGATGCAGAAAAAGACATACATGATCAATTTGGGAATTTATTTTGTTGGACTATGCATCTATGTTTTAAAGGCTTTTCCTATTTTTTTTTAATTTGCTCAATGGAAAATGTAACATAGTATAAGGGACAGTTTATAAAAAAAAACTTTTAAAATTTATCTTTATAATCATCACTTGAAGTCCTTCCATTTCTCCCTCTACCTCATTCCTCATTCCAAACATTATTGTCTTGCTGAAACCACCCACCAACCTTCTCTATTTTCCCTGTCAATCCCAGTTAGTTTCATGATGAGTTAATATTTATATAGTACTGATCTTCCTTTTGTAAGTCTTTCCTTTTTCCCAAAACAATTGTCAAAATTATATTCCTAAAGCAGAGATCTGCCCACATCAATTTCCTCACTAAGCTCTAGTGACTTTCTATTGCCTTAAAGTTAAACTACTCTTTTAACATTTAGAGCACTTTACAACCTAGCTACAACCTACCTTGACAGCTTATTTTACAGTACTCTCCGTCATGGACTGTGGGGTCAAGCTGAACTAGCCTTCCTGGTCTTGCTCACATACTATTTCGTCTTCTATCATATGTGTTTGTACAGGCTATCCTCCAGTCCCTTGTACCTGGAATGCACTCTTACCTTACCTTCCATTCTTAGAAACCTGTAATGGTAATGTAATTTGAATTTGAAGACCCTTTTTTGTATTGTCAAGGTAGCAGGTACTTAGCACTTACTAATTGATTAAGCCTCTGTTGGGGAAACAGAAGGTATGAACTCCTATCTCCTGTTAAGTCTATAACAGGAAGGGGTTGCCTGAAACAGAAAGCTAATGCTGTGTGTGTATATAAGGAAAAGCCCCAGAGAGGCACAGTCAGAATTTCTTGGGACCAGCATCTGGTGGCAGAGCAGCTACAGAAGAGAGAATCGAGAACTGAGCCAGAATTTCCTGAGAACTTGTGGTGGTGGAGCTTCTTCTGAACAGGAGCCCAAGAGCACAGGAGCCAGGAGCCAGGAGCCCAGGAGCCCAGGAACCCAGGTGACAGAGGAGCCCAGGAGAAGACTGAGGAAGCAGAAGACTAAGGAAACATGACTGGGATGCTGAGACTTTGTGGCTTGGTTGAGCCTTGAATTCCTGGAAGCAGAAATTGTGAAGGATCTGAGATGGACTGGACCCTGTGAACTTCAGTGTGGAGCAGGACCCACCCAGAGAACTGTACAAGGAACTGGGAGTTGTATGCCATTGAACCCAGTGTACCATTGAACCAGTCTGGTGAATCCAAGTAGAATCTAAGACCATGGAAGGGGATCCAGGGAATCTGAAAACCAGCCCCAAGTCAAGATGAAAAGACCTCTCCCTGGGTACTGAGTAATGATGAAATTGTAGTTTACTAGTGACCTAGGGGTGGAGGGTTTGTGTGTGATACTTAGTAATTGGTTGCTGAATAAGTGACTGATTGAGTTAATCAAGTGTGCCCCATGGGTGGAAGACTTTGACTATTGTACTTTGAGATCATTGTTATTGATAAGCACTGACTGAGTTAACTTAGTTGCTCCATGAGTGGAAGACTTTGACTACTGTACTTTGAGATGATTTTTCTTTGTTCTAAATATTTTGACCACTTTGGTGAAAACTATGTGGCCATTTTAATGATAAACTGTTGTGAATACTATATTGTGATTTCTGTGATAAGTTGCAATATTGTGAATGCTGTACCTTGATTTTCTGTGGATATTTTGCTTTGATTTGTTATGGAATAAATAAATGTTCACTATACTGTGTAATCAGAACCTTAAAAGCTGTTCACAGTAGCAGTCCTCTGGAAAGCTGCTAGTGCATGGCATTACAAAACCCTGGCTTCATTCAAAATTCAACTCAAGAATTATCCATCTGAGGCCTTCTCTATTCCCCCAGGTATTCTCTTCCTTGAAATTATCTGGGATTTACCCTGGGAAAGACGTTAATTGAGAAAGATCAAAGTCACCGACTGTATCCTGGGCCATCAGCAGTTGTCTTGACTTCTGTCTTTCCACTGGATTTCATGACTCTTGAGGATAGAGTAAGGCTGATAACTTTGCACCTCTCTGCTTCACTTAAATCCAATTAATGAGTAAGACGTCACCCTCATGATGCCATTGTTCCTTTTCAAGAAGGAAAGATGAACAATGACAATTTTGCATGTACACATACATGTACAACCCCCCAACTGAATATATGTTCCTTAAGGTAAAAGCTTGTTTCATTTTTGCCTCTGTATTCTCAGTTCCAAACACAAACCTTGGCATATAATAAGTATTTGGTAAATGTATTTGACCAACCAAAGTGTTTCAGATCTTACTTTCTTTTTTTTTTTTTAAGGAGAGCAAGGAATATTTTGCGTTTTGTTTTTTGCTTTTTGGAGGGTAATTGGGGTTAAGTGACTTGCCCAAGGTCACACGGCTAGTTTTGTGTGTGTGTGTTAAGATCAGATTTGAACTCAGGTCCTCCTGACTCCAGGGCCAGTGCTCTACTCACTGAGCCATCTGGCCACCCCCAGATCTTACTTTCTTAAGCCTTCTTTTATCACCTCTTGCTCCCTGCTTGTCAAAAGATAACAGCTAAGAAAATTCAGGATCTCCTTTCTTTTTTTTCTCTTTTTTACATAATTTAAACCTCTCTATAACATTTTCCATTCTCTCTTTCTTTGCCCTTATCTCTGATGAATAAATAGCTTTTATTTATAAGGTCATTCCATAATTTCTTTAATAATATTCCATCATCTCCCATCTTCTTCAAAACCTGGACCCTTGAATTATTCTCCAACTCTCTTAGATTCAGTCTTTCCCTATCTATTGCCTGCAAACATATTCAGATTTCCCTTCACCTTATGTAAGGGGAGAACTGACCAATGAAGATTCAGGTCTTGAAACATGAGCATATAGTCTCTTCCTGTAGTTATTGTTAACTGGTTTCCACCCATGATGACTGAGGGTTGATTCAACATGATAATGAAGTCTTCTAACTGGATGCAGAGGTAGAAGAACCAATGACTCATAAATAGCTGAGACAGAATTAAGTGTGCATACAAAAGGCATGACTTGGGCATCTTGGGTATCTTTCTTTGACAGCTTTGAATGCAGAGCCTTTGCTTTAAGTTGTTGGTGCCTGGCTGATACCATGGCCACTATGTATTAGTGAGCACATAGTGTCTATTTCTTCTGCATTATTATTTCCTGATTTTAAACAAGAATTCTGATATAGGAGAGCCCAAGCAACCTCAATGAAATCTTGAGGTCCCACCAAAGTGCCATTACTAATAAGGGGCATTATGGCAGCAGCTTCAGGGATCATGATCCCCTCATAAGGAGAAGAAATTCCAGCTATGGACACCAATCATCAGGATCCAGAAGAGATTCCCACAAAGGGAGAACTTCATAAGTACTTTATAAAGTAGAAAAAGGACTTCTCAGAGCACAAGTCAGGAGATATTCCCCTTTACCTCATGTTGTCTTGCTTGCTGTTTGCTTGACAAACTGTACTATAAACTTAAGTGCACTCTCCCCAAGGACCTTCTATGTGCAGGTGGAAGGCACACCCTTAGTTTGGAGGATATGTTTTATACCAACTTTTCTTACCATACCATTTTAATGAATGCCCTTTTTTTTTTGCTTTTTGGAGGGCAATTGGGGTTAAGTGACTTTCCCAAAGTCACATGGCTAGTAATTGTGTTAAGTACCTGAGGCCAGATCCGAACTCTGGTCCTCCTGACTCCAGGGCCAGTGCTCTACTCACTGAGCCACCTAGATGCCCCAGTGTATACCCTTTTTAAAAACATGTAGAAATCAATTGGTCAATTGATAATGGGGAACAATCCTTTGGATGCTTAGGATTTAAGCGCCAAGGTACCACAACCCCTCAGCACAACCCACAGAATGCTGAGGATGAATGCCCTGTGAGGGAAGTGCTCCCAGAAGAAGTACTATACTAAAAAAATAAAAATTTGAAAAAGTTTTCACTTGACCCTGACATCCCCTCAAATTATCATTTCTTCTTCCCTTCACAGCCAAACTCCAAGAAAATGTCCAATGTACTTGGTAATTCTACCTCTTCCTTCTCAATGTCTGACTCAGTCACTCAACAAAACTGTCTTCTCCAAGAGTACCAAACCCTAAACTTAGTATTATTTTCTCTTCCTTTTAGAAATCTCTAAATTTTTCAATACTATCATTCATTCCTCCCTTGGTTTCAAGGATTTTATAGGTCTCCTATATGTCTGAACACTCACTCTTCCTGGAGACCCTCAATGGAGATAGGTCCTTTCTGGTTCATCTACCTATCTCCAACTAGGAGTCCATAGACTTCAATGTGTCCAAAATTAGATTTATTCATCTTTCCCCAAAGTAGGGGCTCCTATAAGCTTTACTATTTTTATTTATGGCATCATCTAGATTTGCAACCTTTAAGCCATCCTTCATTGTTCTTTCTGTCTCATCCCTACCCCCACCTCTATATTCAATGAGTCTTTAAGTATTGTCAATTCTACCTTCACAATATTTTTTGCCACTGTTCTTTTCTCTCAATTCATGTGGCCACAACTCTAGTTCATACTCTTTGCATGGACATCAGCCTCGTAATTAATCCCTCTGCTTCCAGTCTTTCCCCTCACTGTTCCCTCTTCAACATAGCTGCCAAAATAATGTTCCTGAGATACATGCCTAACCATACGTCCTTGGATGAAATCCAGATTCCTAAGGCTGACATTTTAATCCCTCCACAATCTCTTTTCCCAGCCTTATTTCATATCACTCCTGGTCCCCCTCAGTCCTATTGCCTTACCCCTGTTGATTTTTTCCAATTTATTCTGTATACAAATTGCATGTTGTCTCTCTCATTAGACTGTGAGTTCCTTGAGAGTAGGAATTGCCTTTTGCCTTTCTTTGTATTTCTAGCATTTAATGAAGTAGGTGATTAACAAATGTTGAGTAGCAGACTGATTGACAGTTAACCTGGAATACTATCTAATCTTGGAACTCAGCTTTTAATCACTTGCCACTGTAATTTTTCATAGACTATCTCCCATGCCTGGAATTATTTCCCTCCTCACCTCACTCTCTGAGAACCTCTTCTTCCTTCAAGGCTCAGTTCAGGTATCACCTCTTTCAGGAAATTTTTTGACCCCCACCCCTCACCCCCATCACAGATGTTAGTGATCCTCTTAAAATTATCTTATATTTATCTTCTTCTGTACACTGCATATTACTCCAATAAAATGTAAGCTCCTCGAGGTTGATTGTTCCCTTTTCTTTTTTTAAATCCCTTTTGCAGAGACAGATGCATTATACATACAGGTGTTTAATAAATATTTGAGTTGAGTTGAGAAAATATACCTGATGCATATCCAAGCATACAGCTTGTCCTCTTTGTGATTATATATCTGGTGAAATGGATCACTCATATCTTAAGGGTTCGAATAATCAATCATTTCAATAAAAATATACCAAATTCAAATATCTCCAGGTAAAAGCAGGCTCCAAAAAGTAGTTTAGGAAGACAGAAATAATTAAGAGGCTCAGAGTAAAAGTAACTATCAAGAATGTTTTCTGGGCTCCCAAGAGTTCCTAGTTAAGAGTCTTTCTGCTTACTTTATGCCTTTCTTGACTGAAGGTCCACAACTTAAACCCATATCAATCCACCAGGGCACAAAATTAACCCAAATTCTCCTAGGCCCACTCATAGTGCTAAGTGGTATTAAAGGAGTGTGGCAGGATAATTCAAGCCTCCCCAATTCCATAGCTCCCTGATCCACAAGAAGCCTACTGATGATGCTATGAATCTTAAGTCATAAATCAAGACTTGGAATCATTTTAAGGGCCCTTGAAGGCAGTCAGTGGGAGATGAACAGGAACATTTTTATACCTCAGAGGTCTTACTCTCCTAGGAAATTCAAAGTCTTATCAGAGTTATACCGTTAAATGCCTTCATATTTTCCATGTATGGGTTGTCCTTTATCTCTTTTGTTTTCCTAAGATTCCTTCTTTCAGTTTCATACTAAAACCCTATATCTTTTCTTACTTCTTCCTTCCTTGCTGCCAAAGTATATGATTTTGCACAATTATTGTTCTCTGGAAATTCTAATGTAAATTGTTCCATTTTTTTCAACCGCCCCCTTCCCCCTCTCCCCTATCTCTCACAAGTTCATCCACTCTATTAATACAGGTCAGCCCTTGTTATATAACTTAGAGTCTTCAAGAGTTACATGCATTAGTGAGATGTTAAGTTACTTGCTCAGGGTCTAACAACCCATGTGTTATCAAAGACTTGAACCCAGGTCTTCCTCATTCCAAGGTTAGCTCTCAATCCATAACACCTTGCTCCCTCTCTCAACCACTTCCAAACATGAAGAAATGTGCAAATCAGATTTTAACTAAGATAATCACCACTTGTTTTATTATAGTAAAAGTTTGATTGATCAGAATGTCCAAGTAGCCACAATCATTTTTCTTCACTCAACTTTTAGGAGAATGAGAAATCAGAACAAAACAGGTTGCCATCAAGAAATCCTGTAAAGGTGTAAAGCCATGCACAAGCAGCTTTCCAGAGGACTGATGCTGTGAACAGCTTTCAAGGTTCTGACTACATAGCATAGTGAACACTATTTATTCCATAACAAATCAGAGCAAAACATTCACAGACAATCAAGGTACAGCATTCACCATGTTACAACTTATCACAGAAAATCAAAATACAGCATTCCCAATGACTTATCACTAAAATGGCCACATAGTTTTCACCAAAGTGGTCACAATAGCTTTCAACAAAGTACAATCATTAAGTAACTCAATCATTCAACCATCCCAAGGAGGCTTGCCTCCTTAAGGGTCACAAAATACAATAGTCAAAGTTCTCCACTCCTGGGGCACACTAAATTACAAATCAGTCACTATTCAATCATTAGTCACTACTCGGTAACCCCTTAAGGGGTAGTGGAAAATATACAGGTTATCCACACCTAGGTCACAGTAAATCATAATCTTCTCAGTCAGTACATAGTATCCAAGTAAAGTTTTCTTTCATCTTGACTCGAGGCTAGCTCTCGGCTTCCATGGTTCCTCTTACATGGGCCCAGCTCTAACTGTTACCTAGATTCAAAGGCAGGCAGCTCCCAGTTCCTTGTCCAGCTCCTTGTCCAGTTCCTCATTCAATTTCCATTTCATATTGAAGCTCACAGTGTTCAGTTCACCTCAAGTCCTTCACAGTTCATGTTTCTGGGAAGACAAAGCAGAAGATTTCTCCTTCTTGACTCTGCCACCACAAGAGTCTTCTTCTCAGTTCCTACTGTTTCTAGCCCTGGGGCTCTTCTTATATAGTCATTAGCTCCTCCCAAGGAGTTCAAAAGTTCTAGGGTTCACAAGTTGTGGAGTTCATACATTCTGTTTCTTAATAGACTGAAACAAGGTATTAATTCAATAGCTGAAACAAAGTATGAACTACTTCAGTTTTTGCCATTACAAAGGGAGGGGGAAAAAGGAATAAAAAGGAATAGAAAGTATGGGATAGGAATTATTGAATATATCTGGAGGTCAATAACTTATAGCCCTATCGTTCATGCCTCCTATTATTATGAAAAATAACATTTGAAATGATGATTTTTTTGGACCACCAAGACTCTAAAACATCAAATAATAAATTAGATTCAATACAAGGTACTTACTGAGGCAGGGAAGTGGACTTACACATTTAATAAAATCAACAGTAAAAATTAAAACAAACCTAATCTTTTTAATAAACCTTAGAAAAGAAGAGGAAATAAGAATTTATTAGGTGGTTAGTGCTTTACAAATATTATTTTAATTCTTTCATTTGATCCTCACAACAAAACTTGGAGGTTAAGCACTATTTTTATCTTCATTTTACAGTGGTTAAATGTCTTGCCCAGGGTCTCACAACTAGTTAGTGTCTGAGGCCAAATTTGAACTTAGATCTTCTTGACTCAAGCCTTCAATGCTTTCTAGATGACTAGAATAGATCAGGAAATTTAATTAATCAGAACACTCATTTCTCTGCACATTTCAGTTAATGGAGGCCTTCTGGTACTCCTACACTTCACTTAACTACATATGGGTATAGTGCAGAATATTTTCCTATTGACTTTTCTATTCCTTGTACCAAAAAATTAAAACTTTTTTTTAAATAGCAATTCAGTGCAATTGTGGGACAGAAAAAAAAGTTAGTGCTTTGACCACAAGAGGCAAAAGTAGTTAAAGTGCTGTTACTACTAAGGGTGGCACATGGCCCATTCTCTAATAGACTATTATTCACCTCTCTGACTTTTAAAGGCCTCTTTCCAGACAATCTGGAATGCTTTGCACACATTCAAAGTACAATGAATGTTTCCTTTCTTTTCATTCTTTCCATTCTACCCAGCTGGTGCTGGATAACAATTCTCTATGTTCCTTTCAAACTATGCCTCCCACTGTGTCATTTGATGAGCAAGAGATAGGCTGAAATTATCCAGCTGTGATGTAAAAAGTAATTGAGAATTGTCCCTGGGCCAGTGCATTTCCCCCTTTGAGACTATCCTGATTGAAGTTGTGTTTCAAATATGTTAGAGTATAAACATGATTTCCTCTATCCATTTGACATTCAGAATGGCTTGCACATTTAAAGTAAGTATTGATCTAAAACTGATGACTATGGTGAAAAGATAAAGGAATGATAGTATAATCTTCCAACCATGCCCCCCAAATACCCACAAAACTGAGAAGTATACTAAATATACAGAGCTAATATGAAAGTTCTGTTATCTAAGCCCTTATACATCAAGTTTGTACGTTTGAAAGCATTTCTTCACATTTAGGCAATATGTTATCATTTGTACATGGATAACTTAGTAGAAAAAAGGTGTTTCAAAAGACTAAGACTCATACCTGGTATACTTCAGCATTTCTATCAATTAGATGAATGGAAAAATAATAATAAGATCTTTCATTTATATAGTGCGTTAAGGTTTTAAAAGCACTTCACATGTGTCACCTTATTTGAATTACACAACTACCCTGTGAGGTACATGCTACTGTTAGCCCCATTTTTATATATGAAGAAATGGAGGCACAGAAAAGGTAAGTGACTTGCTCAGTGTCACACAACTAGTCGGTGTCTGAGGAAAAATTTGAATTCAGTTCTTCATGACTCCAACTCTAGCACTTTATCCACTGAGCCACTTGGCTGCTTTTAAACTCTTTTTGCCCCTTCCTCCTTTCTGTGTGAGCACTTTAGAGCCCACAAATGGGTAAAGACACCCTACTCATCTCCCCATATTTCCACTTCTAAAACTATGCTAGCCTAATACACAGTTGGAATAGACAGTCACCTAATCGGCATGAAGTAATAATATATGCAGTATATCCTTCCAGCAACATATTCTTATTCATAAGATCCTAAATTTAGAGCTGGAAAGGACCTTAGTAATCATTGAGCCTTCATTTTGCAAATAAGAAAAGTGAGGCCTTAGAGGTGAATGACTTGGTCAAAATCACATGGGTTACTAAGAGACTGGATTTCAATCCTTCATTATCTTATGTGAATAGATAAAATTCCTATGTAACAGGGTGCTTTTTTTTGCAAGGGGAGCATTAATTTATAGAGGACCCCCGCTAAAAATGAAGCTCCCCAACTAGCATAGTGTCTTGCTCATAGCAGGCAGTCAGTAAACATTTGTTGACTTGTATCAAATTAAAAGGAGTTGAATGTTAGATAACACATAGAGGATGATGTATAAAGTCATTATCAGCTTTGGAAATCAAAGTACTTAAGAAATCAACCTTGAATTCTTCCCCTGACAGGCAGACAGAGAAAATTTGGGTTTAACAAGTTCATGGCTAAAAGCTGGTTAAGAGCAGCTTCTCATTGCTTCTGTAATACAAGAAATTGTTACACAGAAGACCATTTCTTCATTCATGACTCATTGATGGAAAGATTCCTACCTAACTGTGGCTGCTTGTGTTCTACCCAGCTTTTCCTGAACCTCTTTTTGGGTAAAGAGGATAGATTTCTTTGGACTTCATAATGCCCCAGGAACTCCTCTTCCAGGAAGGTCACTTCAGCCTCCAGACTCACACCTTGCCAATATCATTCCTGGAACTCACAACTCCTCAGTACTCTCTGCTCTAGGGGGTGAGGGAGGCTGGAGGTGGAAAGCTGAGAGCTCTTCCCAGAACCTCCATTTAAGGAGGATGTCCCCATCCCCAGTTACCTCTCCCATCCATTTCAACTTCTTTATGGGTAGTCTTTCCTCATTAGAGTATAAGCTCCCATAGGGCAGGGACTCTTTCCCCCTTCCTTTGTATCCTGAGTGCTGAGTATAGTGCCAGGTATAATGTATATAACTTATATATGTTATATATTATATATTATAATGTATATAACTTAATAGATGTTTATTGACTTCCCCATAGATTTGGGACAGCACCAAAAAAGACTTTACTAATGGCTCCAAATAGCAAGAAACCAAGATGTCTGCCTGCTAAAACAGTGCATCCCATATATATACACATATTCCACCAATGAGATTCACTTGGCTCCAGAATTTCATCTTTTAAAATGCAATTGTCTCATTTGGAAAGTTAAACCTTATTCACACCATAATGTAAAATACTAATTAGATCAATACTAGATGAGTTAGATAAGTATAAATCAACTCTAAATGAAGTAAGGATGAGAAATTTTAGGGTGGGAATCGTGGACCTGAGTGGAGACTTTAAAGTCAGAAGGCAGCAGGAAGACACCAAGTCTTGGGGGAAAGGCAGTAATGAATTATGTAAAGTTCTTTCTTCACCTTAAAAGTTTATATAAAAGTCAATTAGTATAATTGTTTACATTGCTAACATGTTTAAGGTTTATTAGCAAAGGGGGTCATTTTGATGAGTTTAAAAGAATGAGGCCATTGTATGGGATAATAGGTCCACTGTTCTAGCCTGAGCCAATCCAATCATTTCTAAAGCTGAGACTTCCTCAGTGAGGTGTGAATCTATAATTACTTAGGTTTACATTAATTAACAGATCTACTCAGTCATCTCAATAAATGAATATGTTCACACTTTCCAAAGGAAATCAAAATCTTCACACCACCTACTTAATCACTCTACCCAGAACTTTTCCCCTATCCTGGAATTTAGAGCCCTAACATAATCAAAATCTCAAAAAAAGGCTTCACCTACTTTTTTCCATTCATTCCTTTCTCTGTCCCCCAAACACTTTATTTTCCAAGATTATCTACCAAGATATTGATTAGTTTTGCCTACCCACATATATATATATGTTTATATGTGTACACATATATGTATGTGCATGTGTGTGTAAATATGTGTATGTATGTGTGTGTTTTATTTCCCCAATTAGAATGTAATCTCCTTAGGAGCAGAAGTTCTCACTTTTGTCATATCCCCCAAGCTTAGCTCATGGCTGGCACATAGTAAACACTTAATAAATGCTTGTTTATTGGTTGTTTGATTTATCAGTTCTATGGATTTGTCTACTCATGGAATTTTCAAAACATATCTGCTTCAAATACTAAGGATGTACTACGCTTAAATTCATTAGAGAATTCTTGGACAAAGAAGGAATAGGCTTAATTAAATGATTGTAAAAGGTTAAATATAACATAGTACCTCCTCATAATTAGGACTGTTAAATTTTGAAATAGTTTGCTAGAAGAGACTGTAATATCCTTCCTAAAAGTCTTTAAACATAGTATAGACTTACATCTATTAAAATGAATTAGTCTAGAACCTATCTGGAGGTTAGAAGCCCTCACAAGGTCCCTTCAGACTTATAAATACTGTGTGCTCATAACACACTGAAGGTCTGAATATTTCATAGACACCTTAAGAAATATATCCTTAAGATTCTGAATCTTATAATCGTGGAAATTGTAGCAGACAAAGCATTTTGAAGTCTTAGGTGCCTTTGAGAAATAACACTCCTTCCTGCCTCTTCAGGATTCCCTGATAGTCTTTCGTGCCCTGCCCTGAAGATACTCAACCTGAATACTGCTCAGGGATTCCCATCATGCTTTACCTTCCCATTTGGGAATAGGAGAAGCAGCGAACAAGCATTTATTAAGCCCCACTATGTGCCAGGCATTAGGCTAAGGCTTTTATGAATATTATTTCATTTATCAAGTTGGATTTGGTTCTGTAACCTATTGTCCCAAGATGGTGAAAGACATTATTCTCTATGTCTCTGGTAACTACCTATTTACATCTTGTCTCCCCAATTATCGTGGTGCTTCCAACTCAGTAAGTGCTTAATATATGTTTGCTGACTCACTGACTGAGCAATCCCAACCACTCTTCAACAAAACTTCCCCGTTTTCCTATTACCGCAATAATTCAGCAAACAAAATACACAAAGGCATAATGACAGAATTTCCTGGATATTTTTAAATGAGCCTTTATTAATGCCAGAGGAGTGTTGAAAATGCCTGGTAAAACCTTAAAGAGCTTATTACTTATGCTACTATTATACCCAGCAATATACTAATGTCAGGCTGATTACTTAGGCACTTGTGGACAAGGGTCCATTGGTTCCTTCCCCCTACCTCAAACCATGTTGGTGGCTGTTTGCTCATGAACGTATTCAACTTTCCTAGTAAATTTAAGTTTTGGGGAAATCATAAAAGCTGTCGAGTATTCGTAATTGTAGAATTTGTCATTGTACGAGTGAGTTCAGAAATCTGTTGCAATTTCCTGCTTTACTTTCAAGTCATGTAAGGTGAGTAGAGTGTTTGTTCTAACGAGGTGAAACACTGGATAAAGTAAGTGCTGCCTTGCTGCTTAATGAACTACATTTGATTAGCTAATTAACCTCATAGAGCACTTTGCAAAAACATCAAAAATCTTATTTAGCGCTACAGAGAAAGATGGAGAGAGAAAGAGAGCCTCCGGCTATATTCTGCAGAAAGAAACCAATCTAGGAATTATTTCAAAATCAGTTGTGTGTGTTAAATCATATTCTGGTTGGTAAGAAGATCAAAAATCAATACTAAAATAAAAAGATGTACTGGCAGAAGGAGGAAAGAGGGAGTAACTGGAGGAGGGAAAGGTTAGCTCTTCCAGGCACACAGGAGATCATTATGCCCTGCCCCAGCAAGTGCGCATGCACAGAACACGGTTTCCCTGAAAAGTCCCTCCCCCTTCAAAGGGGGCGGGGTCTCACATGCCCCTCCTTAGGTCCTGCGCCCGTTAAGCGGGGAGGCGGGGAGAAGAGCTAAACGGTAGTGACGTCACTCGGCCAGTGCCTTAGCACGCTCCAGTTGTCTTCCCCAGCAAAGCCCAGAAGTGGCAGAAGGAAGCTGGCTGGCTGAGGAGGCCGTGGACGGTTGCTGTTGGGCTGCCCCCTCCCATCCCCCACCACCACCTCCCCAGGCTCGCCACCATGCCGCTCCCTGCGGCCCTCCAGACCCGCCTAGCCAAGAGAGGGCTCCTCAAGCTGGTGGAACCCGATCCAGAGGAAGAAATCATTGCCGAGGACTATGACGACGACCCCGTGGACTACGAGGCCACTCGCCTCGAAGGTCTGCCCCCCAACTGGTACAAAGTCTTCGACCCTGTGTGCGGCCTTCCCTACTACTGGAACGTGGAGACGGACCTCGTGTCCTGGCTCAACCCCCGCGACCCCAGCTCGGTCATCACCAAGGCGGCCAAGAAACTCAAGGGCAACTTGGAGCCGGGAGAAAAGATGGACTGTGGCCACGAGAAGCCGGACCGAGGCTACGAGAGGCCGGAGCGCGGCTACGACATGTCATCGGAGTGGGGAGGCTACGACAAGCTGGACCACAGGTACGAGAAGCTGGAGAGGGAGGAGGCCAAGGAGCGGCGCCACCATCGCCGGGAGGAGCTGGCGCCCTACCCCAAGAGCAAGAAAGCCGGCCGCAAGGACGGAGAGCTGGATCCCATGGACCCCAGCACCTATTCGGATGCCCCCCGGGGCACCTGGTCCACGGGGCTCCCCAAGAAGAACGAGGCAAAGACAGGCGCAGACACCACCGCGGCCGGGCCCCTGTTCCAGCAGCGACCATACCCCTCCCCGGGAGCAGTTCTTCGGGCAAACGCGGAGGCTTCCAGGGGCAAGCAGCAGGATTGAGCCAGCCGCCCAACCCCTCACTTTCCCGGGGATCCATCACCTTTGTTTTCATAATAATTAACACTTTTGGGAGGAAGGAAAAGGGGTGGTTGCTGGGAGGTGGGGTGGGAAGAGAAAAGAAGAGAAGATAATAGGGTGTGCATTGACAGCAGCACCAGGCCTGACCTGTTTAAAGAACCATAACACTCCTACCAAATTAGGAGATGGTACGAAATATTGACTGTGAAAGTCGACATTTTAAGAAAAGTTTTGCCAGCAGACTAATCCACCTGGAGATAACACAATTTTCGTGGCATTCAAGGGTGACTTTAAATATTTCTGAAAGAAATCCTAAGCTTTAAAGATGAAAGGAACTATGGACATCACATGAGGATTTCTTAGAAAAGGACTTCTTGGACCAAACCTCCTGGAGAGAAAAAAATAATTTCTTTGACCAAGCCTTCTAGTGTATCCTACTGAATTTTTGGTACAAGGAGCAGCAAGAGACAAAGCCTATCACCAACCCAAATCTTGCTCTTTATTGGCATTATATCCTTTCCTGCTATATACTGGCACAGAAGTACTTGTGCCTGAGTGTACATGGGCTATATGTTCTAGTTTTCAAGAAACCCTAGGTGGGGAACAAAAGCCAAAAAAAAAATTATTTGTAACCTGCATCCAAGATTGAACCCAATCTTTGTAAAAATCA
This sequence comes from Petaurus breviceps papuanus, assembly GCF_028583685.1. Classification (NCBI taxonomy): domain Eukaryota; kingdom Metazoa; phylum Chordata; class Mammalia; order Diprotodontia; family Petauridae; genus Petaurus; species Petaurus breviceps. The sequence goes on from NW_027187314.1 coordinate 9,459,235, forward strand.
GAGTTATGGGTCTGAATCTTGGATTTATAATAATTTTTGCAACAGGACATTTGAATCGGGTTTTTATTTTCCAAAGAACTTTCATATTTAATGGTCCCTCTAGCTGTCAGTGTGCTCCTTTCAAATCATCAAATATTGTAAACTTATCTTATTTGACTTTTGTATGTAGAATTTAAAGTTTTTGAGGGCAGGACCTGTTTTTCTTCTGCGTATTTTCATTGCCTAACCTAGTGCCTTAAGCTTAGTAGGTATACAATAAATGTTTGTTGAATGTATAGTCTTCATTCCTTCTCTTTGCAGATAATTAAACTTATAGGCGGACTAACCAAAGAACGTGGACTAGAGGATTATAACAAGATGACTGAAAACAGACTAGAAATTACCAACAGAAATAGTTTTTTATGTTATAAAATATTTATGAGAATCATTCATTGAGTGTATTGATGAAAATATGAGAGTAGGGGACAAGCTTTTATAAGGAGTTTTCTATAGTAGGCTAAATCTTCATAGTCATATAATTGATAGAAAGATAAGAATATATGATCCTTCTGGAATTACTCTTTATATGCCAAAAAGGAAAAAAAAAAAACTACATCTTTCAGTAGGGAAAAAAAAAACATCTAAAGGCACTATTTTAAGTGTCTTTCTAACAATCTGTTAAGACTGTGGTATAGAATTCAATAACAGATCATGAAAATAAGTTCATTTTAACTATCAGCATTGAATATCCACATGAAGCAAGGCATAGAACAGGAAAACATGCTTACCAAAAAATATTTTCCAGTGTCATAGAATGGTATGCACAAAATCCAAACATAAACATTATTCCCTAAAGACAAAAGGTTCTTCACAGGGGCCTGCTTGCTGATGACATTGAGATTACAACAAGGCTCAGAAAACTGCAAAACCTCAGTAATTTTATGGTTTCACAAAAGAAATTGTCCTAGACATTCAGAAAAAAATAAAAGTGAATTTTGAGAAGGTGGGTGGAGTGGGAGAAGAGAGAACAGAAATTGCAAACATGGGGATATGAGAGATAAAAGACTTAAGGGAGTGGGGGATGAACCCTCACTAAGTCCATGGCAAATAGTAATATTCTCAAGAGTTAGGGCTGTGGTAAAAATCAGATAAAAGCAATGGAAGGAAGGGACTGGAATCAAAGAAATAGAAGGTGGGGCAGCTAGGTGGTGCAGTGAATACGGTGAATAGAGCACCAGCCCTGGAGTCAGGAGGACCCAAGTTCAAATCTGGCCTCAAACACTTGACACACTAGCAGTGTGACTTTGGGCAAGTCACAACCCCAACTGCCCTCCAAAAAAAAGAAGTAGAAGGAGAGCTGTCCCCCCAGGAAAGTAAAGTATACCAGTAAGGAACATTCTAATGAGGTAGAAAGGAAGCATGTATCTAATAAGAAATGAGACTTTCTTGGGAGGCATGAAGTAATGGATTTCATTTGGGATTTGTTTACTTAATAGGAAACCACATTCTCAGAAATGGTTGCACCTCTAGGAGTATATCCCACTCCCAGAAAAAGGAATGTCTGAATACTCAAGCCCAACAAGACCCAGTATATGCTGAATAGTGGCAGAGAAAGGATAATATGACCTTGCCATTCTCAAGAGAATAGATTATTGGCACGGCCAGGTAGCACAGCGAGTAAGAGCACCGGCCCCAGTGTCAGGATGACCTGGGGATCGAATCCAGGCTCAGACACTTAGCACCCACCGAGAAACACCTGGCTGTTAAGCAAGTTAACCTTGAGCAAGTTACTTAACCCCAATTGCTTAAAAAAAAAAAAAGTATAGATTATTCATGGCAGGAGTAGGACTACACCCTGTAGGATTCCATATGACAAAATTTCTTGAATTGGTGTATCTTGGGCAAGAAACAACAGAAATAGGGAGAATGGAGGTAAGAGCCACAAAGGCAATAAGAAATGGGTAGAAAAGGGAGCTAAAAGTTGATATGCAAGAAGCTTTACCCTCAAGAGGGACACAATTTAGAATAAATAGTCCATGAATCCAAAAACAAACTTCAGAGTATATGATAAAGGAAGAATAAGGACAAAGCTAGGAAGAACTTAGAAAAGGGCACAGCAAAAGAATGTTACTTCAACTCCACAAGAAAAGTCAAAAGGAAATATATGAATAAAAAAAGTATAGATAAATAGACATAAACAGAGGAAACACCTGCAAAGTAGATAAATTAGGTAAATTCAAAGAACTTTACATATAATAGAAAAATAGAAGGGAATCCTTGTGACAAACTAAGCAAAATAGTTTAAATAAAATGAATCACAAGAATAGGATACTTAAAAGAGACTTTAAAAAAGAAAGGGATGAAAAATATCAAAAATAAATGGAAAAAATACCAAATGGCAATCATATCTTTAAATATGACTGAAGTACTATCTAATGAAATAAGAGAAGTAGAATAGATAAGAACCCAAAAATCTGCTGTATGTCTGAAACATCTCTGAAAAATAAGACTTGCAAAATGAAAACAAGTTGGCAACAGGCATTCATTATGAACTTACAATTTCCCATACAAATATAAGGAAGAAGAAATAGTCCCTGCCTCCAAGGAGTTTATACTCTAGTTGGGTGTAGAGTAGGGAGAGGAAGGTACCCATTTATGCATGATGGTGAAGCCTCAAGAATAAGAAGCAGAGCTGGGAAAGGAAAGAAAATGAATTTGGAACAAACTTGCTATGAACCTGGTGATTTCCCCCAAACAAAAACAGATGTTAAAGATCATCCTGTCAGACAAAAATTAAAATTCATAATATTGGGAGGGATAAAAAGGAAAATTACATTATGCTTAAGTAAACCAATATAATACTAGATACATACCAAATGGGCTAGCATCTGAATTCATAACTAAAATGTTAACAGAATTGCAAAAAGGCCTACAAATTAATAAGAACTGTATGAGACTATTTTTTGTTTCAGACTCTCAGAATTAGACAAACAGAAATCAAATAGAGGGAAAAATATAGACCTGAACAAACCCTGCTAAAGAAGATCTCAAAGACTTGGGGCATCTTCTGGATGACAATATAAGAGAATATTTATGTTTCTCATATCTGTTTGTAAAACAAGAAAAATAGTGATGAAAACAAGGAACACAAGCAAAAGATGCATACCTACATGGAGGATTAATAATGAGTGGATCAAGGAGCAAATTGTAGAAATAATAACTATGTGAAAGAGAATATTGTTGTTCATCTCTCTGCTTTTGAAGAGGACCAGTGACATCACAGGGTGATTCTTTACTTGCACATGAACTGGACTTAAGTGAGGCAGAGTTGCACAAAGTCACAGAACTGTCAACCTCATTCTTCCTTCAAGAGTCATTGAAGGCCTATGGCAAGACAAAAGCCAAGACAACTGGCAATGGCTTAGGATGCAGTGGATGACCCTTGCATCTTCACAGTCTGACCAAGCTCTATGAGCTCCACAGCACCTGTGTTAGCCACTTTCATAGCCATTGGAACAAATTGTTTTGCCAGGGGATGTCTTCACACGTTTGGGGTAGACATTCCCCTAACTCACCAGTGGTTTTAAGGACTGTCAGTTACCCTCCACATGGTTTAGACCATCTACAGCTATGGTTTTACCATAGTGTGGCCACTGTCAATATTAAAGCTTCTGGGAGCAACAGTGTCATGATAGCATATCAAAAATTTTGGGATGCAGACAAAACATTCTTCAAAGGGAAAAACTGAATTCTTTGAAAACACACATTAACAAAATAGATAAGAGAAAGATTATATGTGCAATTTAACCAGTAGAAAATCAACAAGGATATAAATTAAACACAAAAGGGGAAATAATGAAAATTTAGAGAGAAGTAGCTCAGATAAAAAACAAAGACTACAGAAATGATGAAACTCAAAATGGTTCTTTGAAAAGACAAAACTAGACCAAAATGGTAGTGTAGAAGCAGGAAAACTCCCTGCGCTCCCCCCATAACCACCTCAAATAGCTATAAAAAATGACTCTAAACAAACTTTAGAGCTACAGAACCCACAAAGTGACAGGGAGAAACCTCCTGCTGAAGGCAGGCAGACAGGAAGGGTCCATTTCTGCTCACTGGGAGCAGAGCCCAGCCCCATGTGAGCCTGCAGTTTTAGCCTCAGGGCGGCCCCAACCCAGGAGTGGACTTCTGGAGAGTGGATCACCAGCAGCTGTGGCGGTTTACAGATTTATCAACCCATAAATGCCAAAGACAAAGTGAGATGTCAGTGGACTTTGGGAACAGGGGGCCCAGGAGGGCAGTCCAGCCTCTGACCCTGGAGGGAGAAGCTTTGGCTTAAGGAGGAAATCACATACACACTAAATAGGGTATCTCACCCTATAGGAGAGTAGGAGGGAAGGGGATGATGGAGGAGAGGGCAGGTTGGGGGGAAGGGAAGTTAGAAGCACACACTTTTGAAAAGGGACAAGGTTGGGGCGGTTAGGTGGCAGTGAATAGAGCACTGGCCGTGAAGTCAGGAGGACCTGAGTTCAAATATGGCCTCAGACACTTAACACACAAAACTAGCCGTGTGACCTTGAGCAAGTCACTTAACCCCAATTGCCTTCCAAAAAGAAAAAGAAAAAAAAAGGGACAAGGTCAAAGTCGAGAATAGAATAAGTAGGGGCAGGATAGAATGGAGGGAAATATAGTCAATCTTTCACAATATATCCACTATGGCAATATTTTGCATAGCTACACATGTACAACTTATATTGAATTGCCTTTCTTCCCAGTGAGGGTGGGTGACAAGGGAGGAAGGGAAAGAATCTGGAATTCAAAATTTTTAAATCAAATGTTTAAAAAATATATTATTATTTCTTTTTACATGCAACTGGGAAATTAGATATACAGGCACTGGGTTATAGAGATCCATCTTGCCCTACTGGAAAGTTGGAGGGGGGATGAGGGAGGATATAGGAGAGAGCAGATTGGGGGAGGGGGTATACAGTGGGATCTCTGTTTGGGTGTGGTGGGTAGGGGAAAGACGGGGAGAAAATTTGTAACTCAAAATCTTGTGTAAATGAATAATGTAAACTAAAAATAAACAAAAAAATTAATTAAAAAAAGACAAACTAATAAAACTTTAGCAAACTTTCTAAAAAGAAACTGGAAAATCAAATTGCCAAATGAAAAATAAAGAGAGAAGAAATTTTTAGGAAATCAGAGCCAACTATACAAAATGTTTTGCTAGCAGAACCTAGAATATTAAAAGAAAAAGTAGATAATTATCTACAAAAATACATAATAAGTAGGAGAACATGAAATAAAGAACCAAACAACCCAATTTCAAACAGTTAAATTGAACAAGTTACAAAGGAATCAACAATGAAAATGACCTCTGGTCCAGATAGATTTACCTATGAATTCTATCAAACATTTTAAGAGCAATTAATGCCTATACAACAGAAACTATTCTCAAAAATTTCAGAAATAGCTTACACTTTTAAATTTCCTTTATGAAACAATTATAGTTAGTACATAAACCAGGGAAGGAAAAAGGGAAGAAATAAAACTAGAGAATAATATCAATAATAAATATTGATTCAAACATTAAAAAAATACTACAGCAATATTTTTTAAATAATTATAATAATAAATTTATATCCATATAGGAATTTATACTAGACATGCAAAGATGGTTCAACATTAGGAAAAAAACAGCATAATTAGTAATAGTTTTAAAAATACTCCAAACCACATGATGGTATCAGGAGCTAAACAAAAGCCCAAAATTTCTAAACATTTCACAAAGTATAGATGTAAATGACATTTTTAAATAATAAAAAGTAAATGTTGAAAACCAAAAACAGTTATTTTTTGCATTAGGGAAAAAAAACTCACATGATAAATAGGTAGAGGACTAGGTCTTTGGAAAATTATTTATGTCAGGCACATTTGATGTGTTGGTTGGTTTTACTGTCTGCTTTTTTTCTCTCTCTTTAAATCTTTGTTACAGGAATGATTCACTGTGTATAGGAAGATGGTGGTGGAGGGAGAGATATATTCCCTTCCTAAATGTGATATAAATCCAAAGGAAAACAACTGTGTGTGGGGAGAATGGGGGGTGGGGACTGGCTACGAAGGCTCACTTTCAGTAGTAGAGGAGAAGTAGCTAAGGTAGAAATGAGAATTTGTGGTCCCCTGGAGTTCACAGTTCAATTGCTTAGCCAGGGTTGGGGAATCTACAACTTCAAGGCCACATGTGGCCCCCAGGTCCTCAAGTGTGGCCCTTTGACTGAATCCCAAAGGATTTGTTCTATGAAGTTTGGATTCAATCAAAGGGCTGCACTAGAGGGCCACATGTGGCCTTGAGGCCACAGGTTTTCCACCCCATGGTTTAGGCCCTCCTAGATATAATTTCTGGACATCCAGGTTAGAGGAAAAGGCAGCAACAAAAAAGCAAAAAAAGGAGGGATTGAAGAAATGTGATTTTATTAACTGTAGGAACTATTACAAATACATATGAGTCACATACAAATATGTGTTGAAGGCAGTATATGAGCCTGAATTTTCCAGACTCCAAGTCTAGAATTTGATCCACTTATTTTCAATAAAACCATAATGGAGAGCAGGGGATAAACTATGGTGGCATCTGTAAAATATTAAACGGGTTTTTTAAGAGCAGCTTGCATCCTCATGAAGGGTAATGATTGAGAAAAGATTAACAAAGTTGGCAATTGAGAAATCATTGTTATTGAGAATTTTAAGGAGATGAATTTTATTTCTTCCAGCCAATCAAAAAGAAGAAACATAGGAAACACATTCCTGACTCAGTCGCTCAGTAGTAATGAAGTAACTGATGAATTCAAACCTGGCTTTCAGGAAACTGGCTACTATACAAAAGACAGCTGTATAGTTTGTAATCTGAGAACATGAGAACAGAAGGTTTACTATCTTGTTAAATAAAGAATATATATTTTTAAAAGGTTTGTATTATAAACTATCTTTTCTATTACTGATTTTCTGAAAAACAAGCACATAATATAAATTATTAACATCTCTGTAATATTTTCACTTAACATGAGAGATCTACTAATCCACAAATTATGTGCATATTTTATGGATACTGATCAAAACAAAAATTTGGCAATAAATTATAGATTAAGTGCACACTGAATCAAATAGATGCAAATTAAATGTGGGTTATTTGGGATAATTTCTGCTTTCTCATTCCTCTGGCAACTACAATGAAAAGTGGGGGCCATCTCCAGTTGTCCTGATTTGTATCTTGCCACTGGACTCAGGATGACTTAGGAGGAGAAAGTGAGGCTGGTGACTTTACAACAACCCTCCCTCCTTCAAATTCAATTTACTCTCAAGTCATGGCATCCCCTTCCTGATGCTTTGTTCCTCTTTAAGAACAAAGGACAAACAACAACCTGTGAGAAGTACTGGCTACCCCACATTTGGCCAACACAACTCCTCCCTCTCTTCCATCTTCCTTTCCTTTCTTCTCCCCTTCCCTTCCCTTCCCTTCCCTTCCCTTCCCTTCCCTTCCCTTCCCTTCCCTCCTTCCTCTCCTTCTGTCTATGTAGGGTATTATACCCTTACCTGTGGGTGCTCTGTCTAAAGAATGTAAATTTAGATCTCTGAAACCTGGAAAGATATCTTGTGGTTTATGGACTAGATTTCTTGTTTAAGGATCATGCCTTAAACCCAATTCACTCTTATCTCTCATTGTTTGGCCTACAATAGGTCCCAGCCCAAGCCCCCTTAGTGGCCATTATTTGGGTCCTGATTGGCTCAGAGTAAATGTATATTGAAATTGTTTCTCTTCTGGCCAGAAATTCTGAGGGTCTTCTCCTGCCAGATGATTTTTTTTTAACTAGTAAAAGAGGTCATTCTTTGTCTTATTTCTTACCTAGCCTTAATCATTGGATTGGTGGTATTTCAGTAAAAACTGAGACCTGGGAAAGACCTTAACTTAAAAAGACCATGGTCTTTCACTGCATCTGGGCCATCTCCAATCATCCTAATTTATATCTCACCACTGGGCCCAGATAGCTCTGAAGAAGAAAGTGAAGCTGGTGACTTGGCACAGCCCTCCCTCACTCAAATCCAATTCACTTACAAGTCATGGCATCACCTTCCTGATGCCATGGTCTTCCTCAATAACGAAGGAGAAACAACAGTGAAAGGTATTTGGCAAATACTTTATGTAGATGTGTATGGCAAAATGCATGAGTTGAACTAGAAGAAATATAATCATTACCTTTTAAAGAAAATGATTGAAGTAAAATAGAAGCCAGACTTTATGAAGTGACTGAAGGCTGGAAGTATTTTTATCTATCTATCTCTTTCTATCTATGTATCTATCTATCTATCTCTTTCTCTCTATGTATGTATGTATCTATCTATCTATCTATCTAATAAACAATGAAGAAATCCGATGTGCTCTCAAGGCTTATTTCCAGAATGTTATGGAAAGTGTCTTGAGTCTGATTAAATCTGATGACCACTACCCAATTGTGGTAATAAATGCAAGACAAAGAGAATACCAGATGTAAGCTTTACCTGGTATTGTGAAGTCCTGTACGAGAAACTGAGGGTTTTAAGGACACAGATGTTATTTTAATTGCTGTGCTTGTTGAATGTCGGGGCATCAAGAGTAAGTAGCATTTAAGAAATGAGCAGCTGGCCAAAGAGACAATGTCTGAAAACAGATTTTGAATATCCAGGCTGCTGTTTATCCAAAAAGGCAGGAGATAAGATCATGATGTCAGTTAAGGTATATCCAAAAATATATACTATGAAGAGAAACTAGCAAACAGTGTACTTCAATGAGTCAATAAATGTACCAGACACTATGCTAAGCTCTGGGACTACAAATAAAATGAATGAACCAATCCTAGTTCACTCAAAAGGAGTTTACATTCTAAGAAGGGAGATGAAAACATATATAAATATATTCTGAATAAGTATTTAAAAAGCACAAAAATATTGTTAAATATAAGCTAATTTGAGAGGAACGGAGTGTACTAGCAGTTGACAGGATTAGAATGTAGAATGTGGTACTTGTATTTTTTTCAAATCCTTAATTTCATGTTAATTGGTGAATTCACCCTTTGCATTTTTAATTTTAAAATTTATTTTAAACTTAAGTATAAAATAAGAAAAGAAAGAAAAAACATTGCCATGTACACAGAGCATAAGAGAGGATTCAATATAAAGCAATAATTTTCCATTTCAAGAAAATCTATATATTAAATACTACATGTTGTTTTCAAAACCATTCAGCTTTTCTTTGCTTTCTTGCAGGTTTTCTTTTGTTCTCTGCTGTTCACTTTTTACTTTATTTTCCCCTCCCCCACCAAGAAAACTATAATTGAGAGTAGAAATTAGATATGTGTGTGTTTGTATGTATATACATACACACAGAGATATCTATAAACATACACATAGATGACGTATATTCACTCATACACACATATGCAAGACCATATCATGCCTATTTCCACTTGCCATCTGTTTCTCTGAAGATAGATAGTATCTTCTTTTATAAGTCCAAGTCTTTCCATGTTTTTCTAAATCAAGCAGCTCATCATTTCCTATACCACAGCAATATTCCAACCCCATCACATTCTATCTGAAAGATTATCTATTAAAGTTTTGTCCCCCAATTCTTGGCTGCATATGTTTTATTTTTACAAAAGAAATTTATTGAAAATAATTGAAATTATCCATTTTACACTTCAATAATGCTCTCACCCTGTAAAATAGTTTAAGGTCTGATACTACTGAATCTACTTCCCTTTGTATCTTTTTTCTCCTGTTTTTTTTTTAAGTTCCTCACCTTTTGTTCTTCTAAATGAACTTATTATTTTTTCTAATTCAAGATAATTTTTTAGTAATTTAATTGGGATAGCATTAGATAAATAGATTAGTTTGGTAAAACTGTCTTTTTTATTATATTGGCTTTACCTACACATAAACAGTAAATATTAATTCAGTTATTTAGATCTAACTTTATTTGTATAAAAAGTGTTTTATGTTTATATTCATACAGTTCCTGTGTCTGTTTTAGCAGGTATACTCTCAGGTATTTTATACTGTCTAGTTATTTTAAATGGTCTAAAACAATATTTAATAATATGGCTGACCCATAGTGTAGTTTCCCTATCTTTCTCTTTTAAAAATCTATTTAGCTTTAACTTTATCTGAAATCATGATTACTACCCCCTGCTTATTTTATATAATAAATTCTACTCCTGAGCTTTATTTTATGTTTGTGTGTATCATTTTTATAGCATTTTCTGAAATTTACATTTTAAAATTTACTATCAGTTTCCATTTTATGGGTAAATTAATTCTATTTACATTCCAAGATATAATTACTTGTTGTATATTTTCCTCCTCCCTTTTTTTCCTCACTATCCTTCTCATCCTATTCCTATCCCTCCTCATTCCTCTGCTTTACCTGCTAGCTTGCCCTTCTATTCCTCACCCTACTCACCCCTCCAAGAATCCCTCCCTTATCCTCTCCCCCCAACTTATCCTCTTGCCCTCTTATTTCTTTCTGAATTTAGAAGACTTTTATACCCTTCCAGATATATATGTTTTTCCCTCTTTAACCCAGTTTCCAGCACTGCCCTCTCTACCCCCTACTAGCTTCTTCTGTATCAGTTTTTCTTTTTATATATCATTTGTTTAAGATAATTGCTCCTTTTTTATCTCTCCCTACAAAGTTTTATTTTTCTTAGAATCACCCTATCATACTCAGCTCAGCCCAAGCCTTGCTTTCAGACTTCCCAAATAAAAATGACAGTCATAAAAGAACTGATAATATTTTCATATATGAGAAGCAAATAATTTGATCTTATTGAGTCTCTTATTGGTCCTTAATATTTACTTTATATTTCTCCTGGATGTTATAAGTCAAATTTCCTCTTAATTCTGATCTTCTTGTCACAAATAATGGAAATTCTTTAGCTCATTAACTTTAGCTTTTTTAAATTTTCATTCAGGATTATACCTAATTTTGCTGGATAAGTTACCTTTGGTTTTAACCCCAGCTCTTTTGCTCTATAAAATATAGTATTCCAAGACCTGCAGTTCTTCAGTGTAATAGCTGCTAGGTCTTCTGTAATCCTTATTGTAACTTTGCAATATTTACATTGGTTTTTTCCTTGTTGCTTCCAACATTTTCTTCTTCACCTGGGAGGTGAAACTTGGCTATGATATCCCTGTAAGTTTTCCTCCTAGGATTTCTCTCAGGTGGTGATTAGTAAAATTTTTTTTCTATTTCCACTTTGCATTCTTGTTCTAGAACTTCAAGGCAATTTTCCTTGATAATTCCTTGTAATGTTGTATCAAGATCTTTTTTTGCAAATCATAATTTTCAGGCAGTTTGATTATTCTTGTATTATTTCTCCTCAGTCTCTTCTCCAGATCAGTTACTTTTCTGATGACATGTTTCACCTTCTCTTCTAGTTTTTTAAAATTCTTTTCATTTTGTTTTTATTATTTCTTGGTGTCTTAGATCATCATTAGCTTATCTTTGCCCAATTCTAGTTTTCAAGGAATTATTTTCTTCCTTAAGTTCTTGGTTCTCTGTTTCAGGTTGGTTAACTTTCTTTTCTTAGTTTCCTTTATTTTCTTGGATTGCTCTTATTTTTTCTAATTTTTCTTTGATCTCTCTGATTTTTAATGTCTTTTTTAAGTTCTTCTAAGAAATATTTTTTGTGCTTGGGTCCATTTGACATTTCTCATTGAAAAAGAAGTTGTTATTTCTAGCTCAATAATTTTTATCTGAATATGAGCCCAGATCTTCACTATCCTAATAGTAGCTATCTTATGTTCTTTCTTCCTTGCTTGCTTATTTTTTAATTTTTATTTTATTTTTTGTTTTATTTTATTTTTAGCAGCTATTAGTGTGATTAAGTTCTAGTTCCAGGGTATGAGGAGCAATCAAGCCTCAGGTCCTTCTTACTATTATTTTCTAAGATCTGTCCCAGGGCTTAGCCTTGGGCTTTCTTCTCTACTGCTAAACCAAGGATAGAATCCCTAGTTCCAATGTCCCCAAAATGATCTTGCTCCAGACAGTCTCTTTGGTGGCTACAAACTGCAGCTGTCCTCTCTTCCTTGGAACTGAAACCAGGGACTCTGCTCTGTTGCAAGTGCCCACAACCAGCAGGGTCTCTGCCCTTCTGCTGTTGTATTAATCAGGGGTATGCTAGCTCTTTCTCCTCCACAGCAGCAGCCCAGCTCAGGACACATCTGGTCAACACAGCTGTGCTTGGCATCCCTCGACAGTGGGAGGTCCTTCAATCTTCTCCTACTCAGCTGTCAAACCACTCCCCCCACATCACCCCTCACACACGCAGTCTATGAGATGAATATTTCTAAGGCTGAGGCTGCCTCCCAACCCTAATTGCCCCCCAGATACTTGTTGTTTGTTGATTCTGCAGAGTTGGCCTGCAGGTTTTTGCACTTCACTCAGGCCAAACCTCCACCTCTGGTTGGTCTTTCTTGGGGTCTTCTTAAGCTTTCAAAGAACAACTACTTTATCCTGACTCTTGTTTCTTTCCACTGTTCTACATTACCTCTAAGGCAATGTTCTATCTTTTTTTGTGGAGGAAATTTAGACACTGAAAGTTTTTCTGACCTATTCCACCATCTTCCCAGAATCCTCTTGCTCAAATTGTATCTTGAAGGAAAAGATGGAGTCTATGAGATAGAGATCAGGCAGAATTACATGTCAGGCATGGGGGATAGCTAATGCAAAGGCAAAGAAGTAAATAAAGAAATAAATAAAGTCATCATGGATAACATCATTATGTTGATCTTAAATATATATGCACCAAATGGCATAGCATCTAAATAATTAAAGAAAAAGTTAAATTAAATGCCAAACTCTTTAGAGACTAAAGTAGTAATTGTAAGTGCTGTTTGACATTGCTCTTTCAGAATCTGAGCAATGTGATATGAAGATAAAAAAGAAGGAAAGTTTGACTTTGAAAGGAATATATGGATAAAAGTGTGACTAAAGAGAATATGTAGAAAAAATAGATATACTAGACTTGTGATTGTTGAATGGGAATTTTAGAGAATATGATTATGTTTTAAAACACATAATGCTTTTAGAAAAACATATGCTGAGGCATAAAGTGGGAAATTTGTTGTTTATCTTTCATTTTCAAAGACTAATGACATTACAGGATGATATCTTGACTTGTAGGTGAATTGGATTTATATGAAGCAGACTTGCACAAAGTCATCGACCTTACTCTTTCTTCTTGAGTCATTGAAGTCTACTGGCAGGACAAAATGTGAGAAGACTGGCAATGGACCATGGTGACCTTGGTGTCTTTGATGAATGACTAAGCTTTATAAGCACTCCTCATTGCCTTCTTTAGCTACCTTCATGGCTATTGGAACAAATTGTTGTCATCTTACCATTTTTTCAGGAGAAGCCTTCACATGCTTAGGTAGATATTCCTCTAACTTACCAATGGGTTGCCCATTGGTTACCCTTAAACTGATCTAGTCCAACTGCCAAGATGGTTTACTGGGTGTGGCCACTGTGTATGCTATAGTTTCTTGGAGCCATGGGCGAGAGTTGGGTGATAGGTAGTCATCAAAGTGGATGAGCAGTCCTGAAAAGGTTTGGCAAAGCCTCATACTAGAGGTGGTAATCCTCCTGGACAACCCATATATTCATGCATGGGAAAGTATAATGTAATAAATATATGCATTTTTAACAATAAAAAGCATAATCTAAAAAAGAAATAATAGCAAAATATAGAATTAAATGGAAGCTAAATATCACAAATAGTGAGTCTAAGACTGTCATATAAAAGTTAACATATTAAAGAAAATAACAGCACGCCAACATTTATGAGTTGCAGCTAAAGTAACCCTTAGCAGAAAATTTCTTAACACAAATTTTAACAAAAGATATATGCATACTAATAAATTGAGCATGTAATTTAAAGAAATAGAAAGCCAGTAAATTCATCATCTCAAAGTAAACAAAAAAGAAATTTTGAACAGCAAAAATTTTGATAAGCAAAAATGAAAAGATAAATGCAAAGGTTTTTTTTTTAAAGAAAATTGAACAGAACTAATACATCATTAGTCTATTTTGTACAAAAGGGGAAAACCAAATTATTAGGATTTAAATGAGAAGGGGATTTCACAACAAATAGTAAATTAATACAATTACCGAAATATCCTATGCCCAATTGTTAAAATTGAAAACTTAAAATAGATATTTACAAAGATGGGAAATGCCCAAAATAACTGAATCTTGGAAAGATAACTTGAGCAAATTGTATCAGTTCCCAATAGGAGGAAAAATGCTCTCTTACTAGATTAATTCTCAAGTAAATTCTATGTATATCTTTAAGAATAAGTCCCGTGATGTAGAAATCATTCTTATTAAAATAAAAAGAGGGGAAAATGACAAATATTCTAGATGAGAAAAAATTATGTTACTGGTACCCAGGCCAGAGAGAGGTAAAGTAATAAGGGAATTATAAGCTAAGATCATTAATACATATTTACAACATTTAGAATAAAATATTAGCAAAGAGGTTACATCAATAGAGCAAAAATTATTCTTTATGACCAAGTTGGACTTATACCAGGAATATAAATATGCTTTGACACTAGAAAACCATTAGCATAGGCAATCATATTTTTAACAAAAGTTATATAATTATGTCAAAAGAAGCAAGAAAAAAACTTCAACAAATCAAGTTAACAAGCATTTGTTAAATATCCGCTATGTGCTTGGGATTGTACTAAGCCCTGAGGACACAAAGAAAAACAAACAATAGGCCCTCCTTTCAAGGAGCTCACAGTTTTGTGAGGGAGACAACATGCAAAAAGCCTACATACAAACAAGATACATACAGCGTAAGCTGCAGGTAATCAACAAAGGAGAGGCGCTAGCAAGAGGTGGGATTTTTTTTACTTAGATTTGAAGGAAGTCAGGGAAGCCAGGAGACAGGTGCAGAAAAAATAATTCTAGGCCTGGGGTTCAGCCAATGAAAATTCATGGAGACCAGAGATGGGATGTTTTGGGCAATGGACAGCAAGGAAACCAGGGTCATAGGATCCTCGACTGGGGAGGTGGCTTTGGAAAAGGGAGTAAATGGTAAGAAAACTGGAAAAAATAGTAAGGGTCAGGCTTAAACAGCAAACAAAGGATTTTATATTTGATCCAAAAGATAATGAGTCATCAATTTTTTTAAAATTAATTTTGGTTCTCAAAGGTAATTGAATAGTTGTTGTTGTGGGTGGAGTGGGGAGGTGTGATATTGTCAGACCTGTACTTTAGGAAGATCAATTTGACATCTGAGTAGAGAATATACTGGAGTTCTGAAAGAGCTGAGGCAGGGATATTAATCAGAATGCCTTTACAACTAACAAGTCACTCAAAAATATACAGCCTGCATTTATGTTTGAAATGCGAAAAAGCACAGAACAAAAGGCCCTTTCCTTACTGCCCTTCAGAGCTGTGTCTAATAAAAACAAATTATACAGAATTCTAATGATCAAGGAATCCGAAAACACAAAACTGCTGGGAAGGAGAACCCTATTCAACAGGAGCCACTGGGAAACCTTATGTAATGGAAAATATTTTTGATAAATACTTTATATACCATATGCCATAATAAATTCTAAACTAACTTATTATCTTTATGTGAAATGTCACATCATAAAAGATATAGAGAATGTAATATTAAGGAAGATGTCATACGTCACATATAGAGATTATAAAAGACAAAATAGACAATTTCTATTATATAAAATGTACCAAAATCAGTGCTAATAAAATATCAACAAAATGTATGAATTGTGACAAAAATATTTGCATTAAATATATCTCCCAAAATATAGAGAATAAATACAAATCTTTATATAAGATTCAGTGATTCCCTGATTTGCAAAGTATCAAAAAGGTATATTCAGTTTTCGAAAAGAAAGAAATACAAGCTAGCAACAACCATTTCTAAAATTTTTCTGTCACTAATAATCTGAGAAATCTAAATTAAAATAACTTTCAGATATCAGATCATCCATCATATTGGCAAAAGTGGTTAAAGATGGAAATTTTCTGTTAGAGGATCTTTAGGAAACTAGACATCCTAATTCATGTATGGTAGAACTAAAAACAGTTCCAAATAGTATAATTTGGAATTATGCAAGGAAAATTTTCTAAATTTTCCATGCCTTTCAACATGATGATAATACTATTGTGTTTATATGCCTGAAAAGGTAAAAGCAGCTAGAAAAGACCCATAATTATATAGTATCATATGTGATGACAAAAAAATCTATAAACAAAGTATGTATTCAACCATTAGCATAATGACTAAACAAATACTAATGTATTAAAGTGATGGAAGATTATTGAGCCATAGAATATAATTAATATACAGAATTCAGAGAAACAGATTTTTATGAGTAATGTAGAATGGGGGGGGTGAGGGTGGGGGGGGGGATTAGGAATGGAGCCAGAAGAACAATGCACTCATTGACTATAACTTAGGAAAAAAAAAGAATTGGCCAACAAGTCTTCAACCTTCACCAATGAGAAGGGTTTTGGGAAATGAACTTGAGCCTCAGGGTTATACCTATTACTCCATTTGCTTACCAACTCTCTATTCATTTCTAATCACAGAAGTAAGGTTTTGAAGTGTTTCTGATTTGAAAATGTGGAAGAGGTTTTTAGATGAAAAAAAAGAAGTAAAAATGCTTAAAGGAGAAAAAAAAATTCTTTATGCTATTGGAATATAAAATTCCTATGACCCCCAAAGCCAAAATTTTATTGCCTCTAAGGTGTTCATCTATTGCTGCAAGTGACTGATACCTACTTAAATTGTGTCTGGAACAAATATGGACTTAGCACCTGATGATATATCAGCCATTTGTAGGTACTATCATTATGATTTCAGAGCTAATTTCTTTCATCTTATCTGCACTTTACACTAAATGTTTAACAACTAAAGAACTTAAAATAGATTTTACCAGAAAAATTAGTGAAGTACTAAAATGCTTAAGATTTATTCTCCTCTTCTTTTCTATAATTATTAATTTAAAAATAATAAGGTATTTCCCTAATTGCTTCATGTTGAATTTGGGTGTCTTTAATATTATAACACTATTAGATTATGGAAAATACCTGCAGATTAATTCATTCACAAGCTGGAAAATCAGTGTTCCTTTCTATTTCTCATTGGATGACCACTGAATAGTGGTGAAAGATGGAACCCATTAGAGGTCATATCAACAACAATTAAACTAGCCTGGAAATTTCCAGAAGATAAAATTCTCAACTTTCTTCATAATATATCTCATTGACTCAAAACTTTTTTTTGTAATTTTTAAACATAAAAATCTGCTTCATTAGATCAGATCACTATCAACTCTTCAAACAATTTCTCCTGCTTTAAACAGTTCCTTGACTTAAGACCAAATCTCCAAAAAGATAAGGTAGTCATATTATTATGATGAAAATGAAAGGGATGCTTTAGACTTGCTAGATGAAGCCATTTGTTGTTAAAGAGACCATCTACTTTTACCTAAAACTCAAAATGAATGCGACCTCTTCTAATGAGACATTAGAGAATTTATGGGGTAATGCAGATTAAGAAGAAGTATCAGGCCCAGTAGGGAGAAAGA
>NW_027187314.1:9476896-9489841 GCF_028583685.1 Petaurus breviceps papuanus
CAATATTGAATGTCTACTGAGTTAATAGTACTGTGCTATTTGTTGCACTCCTTTGTAGATCCAGAATAGGATTCTCTAGATGGAGGAGTTGTCCAAGGAGATAAATGGTGTAAGCAAAAGGAGGTCAGTTAAACAAATCAGGGATTTTTAGCCTAAAGAAGAAAAGACATAGTGGAACATTTCAGATATTTAATGGGCTGTCATATTGAACAAGAATAGAGTCACTGCTGGGTACTTCAGAGGGCAGTATTAGGACAAGTGCTGCAAGTTATGGAGAGGCAAATTTTGGTTTAATAAAATAAGAAACTTTATGTTCTGCCTTGAAAAATTGAGAACCCTTGGTCAGAAGTATTTAAAGAAGAGGGTGAATTTGGCATATCTGGCAGGGATATTGTAGAAGGGATGTTACATTGGGGTATAGAGTTGAAGAGTTTACACTCTTTAACACCTTCCAAATCTAAAATGTTATAAGTTGTGATTGGATAATTTAAGATACTCTTCAAGTTCATTAGAGTAGGATTTTTTTCCATCACTAAATTTTTAATCTGCATATGAAAAGAATATTCATAGCAGAGCATTGTATTTCTTAGTACTTAAATGGCACAGTGAAATGGTTAATTATTTAATCACAGAATTTGAGACTTGGAAGGGCCCACCTCAGTGACTATTAAGTACTTACCATGCCAAAAAAAGAATCCTGACCATAATATCCATGACAAATGATCATCTAACTTCTGATTGAAAACCTCCAAAGGAAGGGGAACCCACCACATATTGAGACAGCCCATTCCACTTTTGGACAGCTCTTAATTGTCAGAGTTCCTAAACATATCTAATAGCAAATACTGTCATCAATGATCATGTGACCTAGTCAATATTATCCAGACCCTTTCATATTTCTATACCTCAAACCTCACTGCTGCACAATACATAGATATATCATTATTCACTATCATAAATACATAACCACCCAAGTAATTAGGTTTCCCTGAACTTCACTCTTCTGTCATGACAAATATTCACCTTACTTTCTTGTTTTTTCTCCTTCTAATACAGTACAAAGATCACTTTTGGAACACCATTGCTAATTTTGTGGCTATGGGCCACATGCATGATCCTCTTCTCCCTAAGAGATTGTTACTACTCAGGAATTTTCACCATTACCTATTTTCTCTCTATTGAGCTTAGGTTACAGAACTATCCAGCAACTTTCACATTGTTTAAGAACTTCCTTATCCTTTATCCAGGAGACTAGGTCCCTGAGCTTTTGAGGCTCAGCATAAAGGGATCACTACACCACATAGCAGTCAAAGCCAATTTAAGAAGATAGATTCATCCTCAGAGGTTCCAGTTGGCATGGCCCCACACCATCAAAAGGAAGATGAAATCAAAGTCTCAAAGTTTCATCCCACTGGAACCTCATCTAGTCGTGCAGAGAACTCCTCCAAACAATACCCTATCGGGGGGAACCCACATATATGAAAATCAAATTTAAAATTAATTTCAGATTGAAATTAGAAAGTCTGCTGTAAGAAGCAAGATTACTCAATGATTCAGAAAAAAAAAACTGAGGACTTGGAATATGATATTCCAGATGGCAAAGAAGCTAGTATTACAACCAAGAATAACCTACCCAGCAAAACTGAATATAATCATTGGTGGGGGGAGGAATGATATTTAATGAAATAAAAAACTTTCAAGCATTCCTGATGAAAAGACCAGAGCTGGAGAGAAATTTTGATATTCAAACACAAGACTCAAGAGAAGCATGAAAGGTACATGTGAAAGAGTAATCTTAAGGGTCTCAATAAAGTTAAACTGTTTAAATTCCTATATGGGAAGGTGATACATGTAACTCCTAAAAACTTTATCATTATTAGAGCAGTTAAGTGGAGTTTACATAGACAGAGGGCATGGGTATGAGTCGATTATGTTGCAGTGACCACCAAAAACAGAGGAGGTGAGAAGGATGTACTGGGAGTATGGGAAGGAGAGATAGAATAAGGAAAATTTTCTCAGATAAAAGAGGCACAAAAGAGATTTTACAGTAGAGGGAAAAATATGGTGGCAAGCAATGCTTGAACCTCACTTTCATCAGAATTGAGTCAAAGAGAGAGGGGAAGGAGATGAAAAAGGGGAAAAGGATGACAAAAGGGAGAACAGATTAAGGGAGTCATTGGTTGGAAGCAAAATGGATTTTTGAGGTGGAACAGGATAAAAAGAGAGAGAAGAAACAAATGGGATGGAGGGCAATACACAGTCGTAACAACTGTGGATGTAAATGATATGAGCTCATTTATAAAACAGAAGTAGATACCAGAATGTATTAGAAACCAGAATCCAACAATATGGTGTTTATAGGAGACACGTTGGACACAAGCTTGAATTTGTTGCTACAACAAAAAGTTTTACTATACATATTCTTACAGTTATGGGTCCTTTCCCTATGAGCCTGGCTACCTCATGACATGAATCCTAATATTGGTATTTCTGGATCAGAGTATTTACAATTTAGTTACATTAGGGGTATAGTTCAGATTTGTTTTCCAGAATGGCTGAAACAATGTGCAACTCTAAAAACAATAAATACTGAGTCACATGCATATTCCCAGATATTCATCCCTATTTTATGGTTTAACACTGGAAGTGGGGTTAAAAGTTTGGAATTCAGTCAGCAGAATATAAACAGGCCATTAACCTTTTTCCTTTATCCACAGTATTTTTTAAAGTCTATTGGCATTGATTTTCTTTTAGGTAATTTATTCCCAAAGGTAGAAAATGTACACCTAACTCTTGTGCCTAGGAGATAAGTCAGGTATTCACAATTCCAATGATGAACAAAATTAAGTAAGCATATAGGTAATTAGAGGCACAAAACTATTTTTTGCATAGATTATCAAAGTGATTTAGATTTTAAAATGATGGATTTTTTATGTTATTTATCTGACCCTCACTTTGACATAGGTAATCATACCTCTTTGGTACTTTTGGCTTCCAAGTTCTAAATTATTTTTCTTTTTTTTTTGGAGGGCAATTGGGGTTAAGTGACTTGCCCAAAGTCACACGGCTAGTAAGTCTGCCAAGTGTTTGAGGTCATATTTGAACTCAGGTCCTCCTGACTCCAGGACCAGTTTGCTATTCACTGCGCCACCTAGACACCCCTCTAAATTATTTTTCATAAGTAAAAGTCACACTAAGTTATTTAACATAAAAAGTTACCATTCTTTACAGAAGCATCCTTGGGTCTGACAAAGGAATAAAACTTTCTAAATAGTGGGTGACCCCAAAGCTCTTTTGTCTAAAAATAAATAAAAGCTTTTCTATGTTGATACTATGAGCACCTCCATCTTATTCCAATTAGGTGAATGAGATCTCCTTCTATTCAAATTTCTCATAGAAATTTGCCTGTACCTCTTTTGTATTTATCTTACACTCTCTTGAATCTGTCACCGGTATCATTTGGTATTGTTTATACTGTTCCCACCCTGCTTCCTGTCTTCAGTCCATCTACTCTCAAGCATTTTTTAAGTCTTGGTCATGTGCCAAGCACTGTGCTGGGTGCTAGAGCTAAAAAGACAGAAGTGATGGCATTGACCTTCAAGGCACTTATACACCATGGGAAGGAGAGCACATGCTTGTACTTAAGTAGGTACAGAACGTATATGTAGCACTTCCCTAGGGCCATTTTACCAACTTCCAATCTTACTGACAAATTGGATCCCCAGAAGGGAGCTGCTTCTCTCCCAATGCTCATTGTGCCCTTTTAACACTCAAAGTGCTTGTTGCGCACTCAACACTCTAAGCTAACAAGCTTCATTTTAAAACAGTGGTGGGTAGGATCAGTTCTTACCAAAAGCATTTCCTGGAATGGTATAATAAAAGCAGTAGCTACAAAACATACCCTCCCCCTAAAAACAATGGGCTTCACTCTCCAACAAATATAGCAGCCATGCAAAGTGTGGGCTCAAATTTCAAAGTATAATACTAATGATGCACACCTGTAGGTGTGACAAAGGTAGCTTAAAACTCCTGATGCCATCTCCAGTCATCCTGATTCATATCTTACCATTGGACCCAGGTGACTCCAGAAGAGAAAGTGAAGTTAGTGACTTTGCCCAGCCCTCTCTCACTTAAATCCAATACACTTGCAAGTCATGGCATCACCTTGCTGATGACATAGTCCTCTTTGAGAAAGAAGAACAAACAACAACTTGTGAATGGAATGAGCTGCTCTACTTGGGATGTAACTGTCCAGTTCCAGTTGGGCAATACACCTACTTCCTCGCCTTACCCTGCTCTGCCCAAAAGAATGTAAATTTGGATCTCTGAAACCTGGAAAGATATCCTATGGTTTAAAGGACCATGCCTGAAACCCAAATCACTCTGGCTCTCATTGATGGGCCAACAATAGGCCCCAGCCCAAACTTTGTTTGGTCATTGTTTGGATTCTGATGGCTCAGAGTGAGTGTAAATAGCAACTCTTTGTTTTGGCCAGAAACTTTGAGGGTCTTCACCTCCCCAGATTGATACCTTCTTTTTTTGACTAGGTAAAAGAGGCCATTCTTTGCTTCATTTTTTACCTAGTCTTAATCACTAAATGGGCATTGCCTGAGTAAAACCGAGACCCTAAGGAAAGACCTTAGTCTTTCTCTGCATGCAGGGCCATTTCCAGCCATCCTGATTTATATCTTCCCACTGCACCCAGATGGCTCAGGAGGAGTGAGGCTGATGACTTTGCATAGCCCTCCCTCACTTAAATCCAATTCACCTGCAAGTCATGGAATCACCTCCCTGATGTCATGGTCCTTTTTGAGAACAAAAGACAAACGAAAAACAAAACCAGTTCCTGTCCAGAAATGTTCTCAAGACTTCCCCTTGGGTGCACTGTTTCTGATCGGTGCTTGCTCAGCTAGGTTTCCTGGCTCTCTAACCAGCTCTCTTCTACTAAGAATCCTATTCCTTGAAGCTGCCTTTTTTTACCTTTCCCTTGAATAAATGTCTTTCTGTGTCTATGGAGTCTGGGTGTGTATAGACATATTCTTTCAATTGTGTCTCAAACTTTCTGGAACTGATAAATTCTCTAACTGCTAAATTGGATTTCCCTCTGGGTGAGTTACTAGATACTATGGCCAATTGGAGAGGAAGAGAGAGAAATCCCTTTCTCCTCTCATTCCTTTCTATTCCTGAACTGCACCTCTCCCCCACTCCCAACCCCCTCCCACTCCCCCACCCTGACAAATCCTCCACAAAGCCTTCCCTTGAGCCTGAACTCCCTTGAACCAAAACTCTAAAACTCTGTTCTTCAGCTTTAACTATTTAAAGCACTGCTCATCTAGCAAGGTTTTTCCCTTTAATTCTGACTGCAAAAAAAAAAAATCATCCACCCCCGAAGGATCACAGATGAATCTTTAAAGTTAATTTTAATACTGCTAAATCTTGTGATTACATTCTGGGCTGGGGGTGGGGAGTGGTGTAGTCAAAAATCAGCTCCCCTTCATGCACCAAATGAATGCAAGGTAGTTTGGAGAAGAAAGGCTTTGAGTAAAAGGTGTCAGTTGAATTGAGTATTAAAGGAAACTAGAGATTTCAAAATAAAATGAATTATAGGCATGGGTAACTGGCAATGCAAAGGTACTAAGATGAATATGGAGCCCTGAATGTGAGAAACAGCAAATAGGTCAGTATGGCTGGATTTTACAGTGTGTGGAGAGGAGTAATACACAATCATGCTGGAAAAGTAGAAAGGGCCCATCTTGGGATGAACTTTAAGTGCCAAAGAATTTATATTTGATCCTAGAGAATAACCCCCTCTAGATTATAGTTTCCTTGAAATTAAAGTCTGTGCTATCTCTCTTCTTTCATCTCTAATGTCTGTCACAGTGCCATAAACATTTATTTTTTGGTCCAGACCTGTCACTTCATTCATGTGGTGAATCCCTAGTTTGAAAATCCCTCTAACAATTGGCAGCTCATCTGCAACTTGTAGTCTTAGGTGTTTGGGGGAACTAGGTTTAAGTGACATGCCCATGGTCATCAGACTAGTAGGTAATATTGATTTGACTATTCTGACTTGGAAGCACTCTCTTTATTACACCATGATAGTTCTCACCTTATGCATAGTGGGCACAAGTGGGCACTGGCAAATCTAATGAAAAAGCAAATGCTTGACAGAGGAAACTATATTACTGGAATAAAAATGGCAGACAAGGAAAGGATCAAAGAGTTTTGCCTAATATCACACCATAAGTGTGATAGGCTGAAGCCTAGGCGTTGGATCTTTCTACTTTCTGCCCAAGGTGCTCTCCACTGCTTAAACACGTGTAATGGTGGGAAAAGGGACCGGCACATTCTCAGAGCACCTCAGACAGTATCTCTTCATTGCAGCTGTTTATTCCCAGAGAGTCTCGATGACATTGCGTGGAAGTACCTCAAAGAGACTTGGAGAATATGTAGATATTCTGCAACTTGCTCTGATCTGTTAACCACAGGTTTAGAGGTTTGATTGATTGCATAACTAGAACTAGAGGTATCTTCAGAAAAACCTGAGACCTCAGTCTAGTCCCTTTGGCCACTTTCTCATTTGTTGTACTCTTGGTGGATCTTTTGGATTCTTTCACTGATGGCATCTGTTGACAGATGATGCAGTAAGGAAAGAGAGAGGCCTTGGGCCTTCCCTGCTGGTGCCATCATGTGACCCTGTATGTGAATACAGGTCTGGGTTCATTTCCTGCCTTGTGTTTTTTTCTTTCATTTTTGAGGAAGGGGAATCCCACCCTTGTATTAGGGTTTTTGTAGGCAATTCATCATTGATGCCCTGAAGAGCAAGGGGCAACCTTCAGAAGTGATCATCAGGACTCAGCCCAGAGTAGCTAAAATAAGGGCTGCTCTAGAAATCATTTTGTATCTGGTTGTGAAATTGGTAGGACCAAGGCTATGGTGGAAATAAGCTAAGTTTGAATCTCTGGTCCATTCTGTTCCCCAAGGAAACCCTAGCAGAGGTTTACACAGTTTGACTTTGATCCTGTGGCTGCTGCTCTCTACCACAGCTCTGACACAAGGTGAGAAAGAAGGAAAGTTGGGAGTATTCTGGTAGTATGGATCCTGGATTTGGAGGAGTGCTCAAATATGGAGTTTCTAAGGGGTCAAGTTATAGGGTTTTCTTGATTGGGGGCCCATTTATGATGAACCAGATGGAGGCTTCACTGCTCCTTTGGGTCCTATCTACATGTGTTCATGTCAAATCTTAGTTACCAAGAGAAGATGAAGGGGAAACTAAAAATGATTTGGCCTTGGCAGGGATATAGAGTCACAGTGAAGTACAGCAAGTGTCCACAGTGTCCCTTAGTCTTAAAGAGCCACAGTAACTCCATGATAACATGGTCAATAAGATCATCAAACCTGACTTACTTCCATCCTCAGAGACTGGTATAGGATAAGGAAGAGTGTATCTCTCTGAGATTTGAGGGGAAAATACCCATGTGCTTGGTTTTGGGGGGTTTTTTGTTTGTTTTGTTTTGTTGTTGTTGTTTGGAAGGGACAAAGCAGGGCAATTGGGGTTAAGTGACTTGCCCAAGGTCACACGGCTAGTAATTAAGTGTCTGAGGCTGGATTTAAACTCAGGTCCTCCAGACTCCAGAGCTGGTACTCTGTTCACTGTGCCACCCAGCCGCCCCCATATGCTTTTTTTATGATGTCTTCAAAATGAGTACCTTTGTAAAAATCTATTGATGTTAAGTGGTTAAATGGAACTGGGGTACTAATCATGGCACATAATAGTGTGAAGAACATAGCCGAGTCTCATGATTATGACATTAGGAAAAAAAAAGACACCCCCATCTAGGGCACCCTAGAACACTGAGGTTGAGATGTAAATAACCTAGCTCTGAGATGGTGGGACAAAGCATACTTGCTGCACATGAAGTGCCATCTATGGGCATTCATGCTATTAAAACTTATTGATGAGCTACTTTTTTTCTATAAGAGGAATATTGGAATTAAATTACTAGTATAAGAATATGGTAACTTTAACCTGCTCTCTGAACATTTTTTTCTTAGAACATGAGCTCTTTATTATCTAATATATATCTAATATGGCTCTTCTTTCTATATCTAAATTTGTCTTCTTACTTCAGACTACTGCACACATACACACACACACACCTGACCAGCATATACATTGTTGTGTGATTCAATATGAGTAGGACTGTATTGTTTTCTTAGTCTGATTTCATGCCCATTTCCTCCATTCTAATTAATAATGTAATTAGAATGACACAGCAAACATCAACTCATTCTTTTCCTACAGCAGAGCTCTATGAATCATCCTAGGGAAGCACCAGGTGGCAGTAGTGTACCAACAAAAAATAGAAAAGGCATTACCCAATACTCTTGAATAATGATAGAGTAATGGAGAAAGAACTGATTGGAAATCTTTCAGCAAAGAATCCTGAATGCCCTTCCAGGAGGCCATCAAGCTTGCTATTGGGGAAATTTTTATTTCAGATAAGAATTAAATGAAATAACCTCTGAAGTCCCTTTCAAGTTGGAGAGTCCGTGACTCAATGAGGGTTTTTTTTTTTTGTCCTTTCTTCCTATCGCTTAAACAAAACTCAAGCTCAAGTTTAGGTGTGAGATGAAGCAGAGTGAGATGAATCCTATCAAAGAAATCCCAGAAATGGTGTTTAAATAACACAAAATGACAAGCTCCAATTAATAATATTTAACACTATGCATATATAAACATCTTAATTTATCAAATTTATGTCAATCCAAATGGGAAAAGAGGCAATTGTGTTGCTTCTGTAAAACAAACAAAAAAAAATACTAGAGGTAACATTTAAATAAATATAAAGCAGACAAATGTTCGCTTTAGCCCATAAGAATTATTTAACATAAATTTCTGCCTTAATGAAATTGAGCAAAACCCTATGCAGTACACATCATTTGTAGACAAGACAAGACATTTTACAACTGCTCAGAAAGTATTTTAAAGATGATTTTTAAAATGATTAGGCAACGTGGAATGTTATTTTGTGCACCCTAACAAAAAGGTTGTGTCTGTTAAGCTTTCTGAGTCAGGAATTACTGAATGGGGTAGCCATAGTTTCCTTGACTGCTATGACATCTAAGCTTCCCCAGAAAGCAGAAACATTGTAAATTACATGTGTCATAACCAGTTCTGTATGTTATTGCACTGATTTTTTACAACATATTTCTAAGAAAATTCCCTTTTATAGTAGTGACAAATGTTAAATAACGGCTAAGGTAGACTGCTAGAAAAATATAAGCTATGGAAGTATTAAGAAAAAAATGTATAAAAATATAGTAAGAAACAAAATATAAAAGAAAATATTATATATATGTACATACAAACATACACAAATATTTGGGTATGTGTAGTTGTTTTGCTATGTGATTAATGTTCTCTTATAGAAGCAGCACTGGAGTTGGTGTCAGAAGACTTGAGTTCAAATGTAAGCCCTTACATTTTCTATAACTCAATTGCAAATAGCAATTTTTGCACCCAGAGCAAAATGTCCTTGATACAAGAAACAGACCCTGAAAGGCTGCTGGAAAGTCTGTAGAGCAGGCTATGGTGGACAGAGAATTAACCATCTGATAGCTTCCTTTTTAACAGGTTGGTTGTTTCTATCCTTCTTAAGAACTGAAAGGGTTGCCACTGCCTGCGAATTTTGGTGGCCTAAGGTAAAGCCGTGAGAGGCAGCTAGGTGACCCTGTGGATAGAGCACTGGACCTGGAGTTAGAAAGACCTAAGTTCAAATCCAGTCTCAGACACTCACTAGCTGTATGACCCTGGGCAAATCACTTAATCTCTATTTACCTGGAGAAGGAAATGCCAACCACTCCAAAATCTTTGCCAAAAAAAAAAAAAAAACAGAAACAAACATACTGGGTCAAAAAGAATTGGACGTGACTAAATAACAAGGTAAAGCCCAGACTATCTTCATCTTATGGCTCTGACCACACTACTAAAATTGAGCAACAAACATTTATGAAGTGCATAATAGCATTGTGAAAGGTATGAGGGAGATCAAGCTTGCAGTCTACTAAGGAGATAAGAAAGAGGTACCTACAAACAATATTTATGTTATAAATATATTAGATGGCTACAACAAAGTGATATCTGAAGTATGTCATAGTAAGATTGATCTAGGATGATTTCCTGAAGGAGATCACATTTGAGATAGGAATCCTGTTGGTGAGATGAGGGAGAAAGGACATTCCAGACACAGAGAATAACCTACATCTTAGCTGAGGGAAGTCACTCAAATTCTCTGAACTTCAGTTTTCGTATGTGGATATTTAGATATACACACATATATACATATAAAATGTATATACATATGTATTTATATGTATATATCTTCATATATATGCATGCATATATAATACTGTTCTTGAATGACCACCTCTTAGGGTTGTTGTGAGGATCAAATGAAATACTTCAATAATTTAAAGTCTTCATGATATTTTCAGGGTGGGTATTCCCTCCTCTAGTGAAGTTCATAACCTATCAATATCTTATCATCTATATAATTCCATAAATCCTTCATTGAAGATCTGACCAAAATCCTGGAAATTTTCCTCTAAGTCTCTTAATGTTTCATGGGTATGTACCACTTGGACTTTTCATCTATTATTCCTATTATCAGTACATGATAGGCTCAATTTAATTAAACAAATTTGTCATCAGTATCATGGATGTATGTTTTGGGCACTTCATATACATCTCATCATTAGTAAAAATATTACAGCCTACCTGGATGAATCTTTGCATTGCCCTTTTTTCAATTTTTATTCCTCAAAGACTATATCATTCCATAATTTTCATTTTGAAACAATATAACATAGATTGGAGATTGATAGATATAGAATGACCAGGAGAACAGTAATGTTTTAAAATGGTCTTTTTGTCTGGCACAATAAAGCACAATTTAGGAATTAAAAGAAAAGGTAGGCCATGGAGTTAGGAAACCTCCTAGGGTGTTTTGAAATATTGCATAGTCTTCCAAATGTGATTCAGCCTCCTCTTCTGCTGCTAGACCATTCTGGCCATCCGCAGTGATTGATTGTCCAAGATCTAGATTTTTTCCCTGTATAGATATTAGTAAACCAATATCTTTTGAATGGTCTGTAATTTCATTAGGCAGGTTCTATAATGTCCAGAAGGTCTTATAGAACGCAGAATAATATAATCCACAAACAAGACTATCTGTAGAACCCTGCCTTCTGAAGAGAAACCCTTTTTAATTTGGACTTTGCACAAGACATACTTTATGATCTTGGTGAGTACTTTTGGTTAGTATTCATTTGCATTTTTATGCCCTGCTTAATATTGGGAGGCAGCTAGTTGTAACAGTGCATCACATTCTAGACCTAGAGTAAGGGAGATCTAAGTTCAAATTTGGCCTCAGACAATTACTAGCTGGTTGACTCTGAGCAAGTCACTTAAACTATATTTGCCTCAGTTTCCTCAATTGTAAAATGGGGGCAGTAATAGCACCTACTTCCCAGGATTGTCGTGAGGATAAAAATGAGATATTTGTGAAGTACTTAACATACTGTCTGGCACATAGTAGGTGCTATGTTAAGATATTATTTATTATTATTTAATCATGGAATCACTAAATTATATGTGTTTGCATTATCATAACATATTAAATGATCTTCTAACATATGCATAGGATTCCTGGTGAGAATATTTACATATTTCTCTTGCTTTACTATGTCAAGTGCTTTTGGGGGGGAGAAGGTAGTAATCAACAAGCAATAAACATTTGTATTCACTACACAATTTAGTAAATTGATTTGCTTAGAAAATATAAAATGATTTAGAAAATTTCTTTGAAAACTTGACATTTTTCTTTGTGCTGATAATACAATTGCCAAGAGCCAGTTAGTCAATAAACTTTTACTAAGGGCTTACTGTGTGAGATAATGAATTTCCTCCAAACCTATAGGATTTATTGTAAGAAATATGGTGAACATTAGTCTTTCTAAGGGCAAGGATTTCTTCAATAATCAGAGAAAAAAACTTCTCTGACCAGAAACACAGTAGCAATAATAGTTAAAAAAGCTAATTTGCTCCCCAAAGGCTGAAGGCACAGAGAATACTACCCTGAGGCTTTAATTTGTTGAAGTCAACTACAGATCTAAGAGGACCATTAAGAGATATAAGCATTTTGAACTCAAAATCACCCCCAAAACTTCACAGTCCATCTTTTATTTTCATCCAGATAACTTTGGTATGTGCATAGAACATTCTCATAAAAATTTTATAGAGATGAAAGGAAAAAAAGGATTTGGGGTTGGTAGTTAGACTTGTTCTCACAGCTGTCTTTTCTTGGTATTGATATCACCCGTGATTTTTTTTTCCACTAGTATCTATCTAATCTTGACGTGTTTGAAATGTCTGACCAATTTATTGCTTCGAAATTTTAAATTACGTCCCCCTCAGATTCCCGTCATTTGCGGTTGATTATAATGTGACAGGTGAAGTGGAAAAGTTAGCCACTTTTCCTGACTTCATTTTTTTGTGGATGCCTTTCCACTTCCTCATGAAGCACACCTGGCTATGTGGTATTGGTCTAAATGCGGTGGTTTCATTGTCATCAACGATGAGAATAGATTTCTAAAGGCCAGCAAACATCTTCTATTTCACTTCTTTTTCTTGTTCTCACTCCGATGTCACATGTAAATGTTCCTGGGATTATTTTGTGCATGATTATTTTCCCCTCTGCTGTTTTTCATTCCATCCTTCTCATCTGTGATATTTAACAAACAAGCTTGTATTCTAAGCCAGTTGGCCTCTTGTGTGTGTCTTGGCAAGAAAATCAGGTGTTGGGGCCCTGGAGTCAGGAGGACCCGTTCGGTTCCGGCCTCAGACACTTCACACACACACACACACACACACACACACACACA